>NC_056725.1:1670445839-1670745839 GCF_019279795.1 Protopterus annectens
GCAAAAGTGAAGCCCTCATGCAGGGGGAGCCAGAAGTGTAGCTAAGTTAGAATTAAAAGGGCTACTGACCTGGGAACAAAATATTAGGGGGCATAATCGACAGATGCCAATTAGTCTTTAGTGCATAACCAGCATTATGTTCTGAATGCTAACATCGCCATGTTTGACTTAAACTGTAGGAAGATGCTTACTACAAATACAGCAAGCAGTTTGCTACAGTTAAAAAAAAGGAGAAAATCATATTTTATTATATTTTATTTGTTTGTTTATTTATTTATTTATTTTTTTGGTCCTCAGGTATGAGAGGACTTTTTTTTTCTCTACCCAATTTAGAGCTGAGGAAGAATGTCAGACTGGAAAACAGCACAGGGCACCAGAATTACTAGCTATGGTTCTAGGAGGAGCAGAAAAGTCTCAGAAACTACAGGTCTGTTAGCCCAACAATGTCATCAGGCAAAAATCATAGAGAAAATCCTGAGAGAAGTTGGCTGCTTTCCTGAAGAATTGTTAATTTCCAGGACATGATAAATGAGTTCCTGGACAGAAGCTTAATTCGAACACATGGCCTAACAGACCTTATCAGATTTGTCTGGCTTCCATTGGATTCATCAGCCTGGAGTTCAGTGAGGTCTTTTACTTAGTCTAGTACAGGGTGTTGCAATAAAAGCTGTGGATAGTTCTGGAGGCCATACAAGGACAGGTACAGTAAGCTAATGGAAGGAGTCAAAAGAAAAACCGTCAACAAGGTATGTGGATAGATGGGGTAGACTGAGTATGAAAAGAATAAAAGGGAGGACTTGGACTCCTTTTCACTGAAGATCAGAAGACATGGGTTGACACAATATGGGTGCAGAAGCTCATGTTAGAGAGGTGAGAAAGTGTTGTTCTAAAGAAGATTAGTGAAAAGAGGATGGAGGCAGACAACAGGTTATACAGACCAACTTCTACCTGTATCTGTGAACGTACATGGACTACAGGAATGAGAGGTGGATGGGCCCATGGTGGCATGCAGTGGCATGGACTACAGGAATGAGAGGTGGATGGACCCATGGTGGCATGGCCAACAGGAATGAGAGGTGCTGCACCCATGGTGGCATGGACTACAGGAATGAGAGATGGATGGACCCATGGTGGCATGGACTACAGGAATGAGAGGTGGATGGATACATGTTGGAATGGACTACAGGAATGAGAGGTGGATGGACCCATGATGGCATGGCCAACAGGAATAATAGGTGCTGCACCCATGGTGGCATGGACTGCAGGAATGAGAGGTTGATGGACCCATGGTGACATGGACTACAGGAATGGGAGGTGGATTGACCCATGGTGGCATGGAGTACAGGAATGAGAGGTGGATGGACCCATGTTGACATGGACTACAGGAATGAGAGGTGGCTAGACTCATTGTGGCATGGACTACAAGAATGAGAGATGGATGGACCCATGGTGGCATGGACTAAAGGAATGATAGGTGGCTGTACCCATTGTGGCATGGACTACAAGAATGAGAGATGGATGGACCCATGGTAGCATGGACTACATGAATGAGAGGTAGATAGACCCATGGTGGCACGGACTACAGGAATGAAAGGTGGATAGACCCAGGGTGGCATGAACTACAGGAATGAGAGATGGCTGTACCCATGGCACCATGGACTACATGAATAAGAGGTACATGGACCAATGGTGGCATGGACTACAGGAATGAGAGGTGGATGGACCCATGGTGGCATGGAGTAGCATGGACTACAGGAATGAGAGGTGGATGCACCCATGGTGGCATGTACTACAGGAATGAGAGGTAGATAGACCCATGGTGGCATGGACTACAGGAATGAGAGGTGGATGGACCCATGGTAGTATCTACTACAGGAATGAGAGGTAGATGGACCCATGATAGCATGGGATACAGGAATGAGAGATGGATAGACCAATGGTGCCATGGGCTACAGGAATGAGAGGTGGATGGACCCATGGTGTCATGGACTACAGGAATGAGACATGGATGGACCCATGGTGGCATGGAGTGTCATGGACTGCACGAATGAGAGGTGGATGGACCCATGGTAGTATCTACTACAGAAATGAGGGGTGGATGGACCCATGGTGGCATGGGCTACAGGAATGAGAGATGGATGGACTAATCGTGGCATGGGCTACAGGAATGAGAGGTGGATGGATCCATGGTGTCATGGACTCCAGGAATGAGAGGTGGATGGACCCATGGTGATATGGAGTACAAGAATGAGAGATGGATGGATCCATGGTGGCATGATCTACAGGAATGAAAGGTGGCTGCATCCATGGTGGCATAGACTACAGGAATGAGAAACAAATGGTCCCATTGTGTCATGGACTACAGGAATGAGAGATGGATGGACCCATTGTGGCATGGAGTAAAATGGACTACAGGAATGAGAGGTGGATGGACCCATCATAGCATGGACTACATGAATGAAAGGTGGATGGACCCGTGGTGGCATGGACTATAGGAATGAGAGGTGTATGGACCTATTGTGGCACAGACTACAGGAATGAGAGGTGGATTGGCCCATTGTGGCATGGACTACATGAATGAGAGGTGGATGGACTCATGTTGGCATGGGCTACAGGAATGAGAGGTGGATGGACCCATGTTGGCATGGACTACAGGAATGAGAGGTAGAGAAACAATGCATATAAGCATTCAAGATTGCATAAGACAATTGGAAAAAGGATGAGGGAAATATGTGTAGGTAGAACCATAAAGGTACTTTAGGAGTGAAGAACATAAGCTAAGTATCTGCTTTTGCCATTAAGCAGGTATAACACAATGAATACACCTAGAACTGTGAACATTTCAGTTACCCCTACAGATTCTGTACTTGTTTTGTGTTGCATTATTAACTTAATGACCTGAAACCATGGATGCAGTCCTTAAAATGTGCCAGATTATACCTTTTTGGATTTTAATATTTATGGTTACATTTCTGTGCATTATATGTAAAATGCTGTCTATATGATTATATTACATATGTAGGTGAGTAGCTGAAGAGTGTTTGCTTCATATTTATGATGTTCCTTACATTTTTCCATTTGGTTAAATAGTTTTTAACTTCTCTCATTGAAGTACATGGTTTGATTATATTAATTATCATCATTGCAAACATGAAGTTTTAATGAGCAACATTATCCTTTGTACTCTTTTGTACCATTTATTGTTCACAGTGTATTTTATAATTAATTATTTTATACATCTTAACTTGTTTTCCTCAGAAACATCTTCGGATTTTCAAGGTGTGTGCAGGTTACCTTGGGAGTGTAACTTTCAGCAACTATTCAGGCTGGTTACCTGCTTTTTAATTTATCAGTTCTTCAAATTGTTTGCTTATTCCAAAATAAAATAGATGTGGACTTAAACTATGACAAAAGTAATGGCAATGAAAACATAGTTAGCTTCAAGTCTGTTGTACGCTTGCCTGTGGAATGTCTTGACTGAGTGCCAGGCCTGATATTTAGTCCTAGTTCACTCCTGCATGTATCTGTCCACATATTTACTGCTGAGAGCAAATGAAAACTTTGAACAACAAACATTTAAGCTTGTTTCCTTAACACAAAATCTTCATGATTGGCCAAACATCACACTTAATAACTCGTGTCATAACATTTTCCTGTCAGTCAAAAGTAACAAAATATGGTTACAGATGGTTTAATGTCTGTCAAGCTGGCAGCTTTCCTCACTGGGGATTTAAGTGTAATGAGCAAACCTGCTGGTTTACAATCCTCCAAGGAAGAATACAAGGTTTTCTGGCAAAGACCACAACACTTGACGCATATGTAAGCATGAAAATATTCCAAGACTAACACACTTCCCTACTAGGACTGGCTTTGGAATTTTTCCCTTAGCAGCTAATGTTTTATATTCATGTTTTCAGACATAAACGTCTATCCTTTCACTGCCTACAGGCCATGTATGACAAGTTATGACACAACATGCCATTAAAAATAATCAAATTGTCATGAATAGCACAAGTATAACTTTATGAGGAAGTTGACGTTAATAAAACAGTTTTCAGTGCTGTGAGTTTTCAGCTACCAAATTCTAGCATATCAAAAGTGATTGCAATTTCACTTATAAAAGTAATAAAAAAAAAGTTGATTGATACATTGCTGTTTTTCTAGATAATGCCATTATCGCGCACTTAAAGTTTCATGCTGGATATATAGTTTTGTAATTTACACAAAATCAAGTTTGCTGGATTTTAAACTAGCATCTGACCATTCAATTACACGTTTATACTCTGAAGACAAAACCTATTTAATAATGCTGTACCACATCTAAAGAAGGAGTTACTGGAATCCTTCTCATTAATGGGATACAAGGCCTAAACAATATGTCCTACATGGAGTGACTCAAAGCCCTGTCACTATACTCAGTATCCTACAGAGTGCCAAAAGGTGATCTGTGTCTGGAAGGTATCCTCTGACCCAGTATTGATGTACTGCACACCAGCAAGTCAAATGGCATCAGAAATACTCTGTCTAGGGGTCCATATCTCTTCTACAAAATCAATAGAATAGTTTGGATGGACAGGTATCCTTCTCAGAGGATACCACTGCTCTGAAACAGACTCCCCATACACATAATATAAAGCTCATCACTGTCCATATTCAAGCACAACTTGGATCTATGGATAGGTAATAGAAAATTTACCCTTGGACTGCTTCCTGTACTACTAAAGGACAAATGCAGCTCCTAAATGCTTAATCTCACACATAGGTCCCCTAAAATTATCTATGGTATGATCCCAGTTATTCTCACTAAGGGTAATATATAATTATCGACCATGAGATGGGTAAGGCCAATCTAACAACAAATGAGATAGGGTAATTCAAGCACTAATACGAAAATAGGCTAGGCTTAAAATGGCCCATAAGTACAGCTAGCGTAGTGCTTACCTATAAACCTATGAACATTTGAAAATATGTGAGACGTACAGGAAAGTTACCAAATAACATCCTTACAAACTATAATTTATTGTTCAACAAATTTGATATTTTCGGACAGTGAATAGGCAGATTGGCTGATGCTAAATCCATTCTGATTGCTTCCTTATATATCTGTTTTTATAACAGATGTCTAGAAAATAAAATGTGCCAGAACACTATATCTTAACACTAGATAATATCATAATTTCCATCCACCCATCCACCAGTCTGTCATTTAAACAAGCATAATGCCAGAAGGGGTAAAATCTACCTATTCAGTATTAGAGACAATTTGCAAGCAATCCCAAAGATGTTTTATGGTTCCTATATAGTCTGATTTATAACTTCATGGTTATGAGAAGTGTTGCAGAGATAGAAGACAAAACTGGAAGGGGGTGGGAAAAGTGGAATGTAGTAAAGGAAGACCATCATTTCAGATGTTTGGAAACAGTGGTAAATTATGCTATAATTATGACATGATTAGGGGAGGTTTAGTGGATGGCCACAAAGTTATGAAAGGGCTAGCAAGAAAAGCAAGTAAAGTATTTGTTTGAACATTTCCATTGGTCTGCGTTGGTACCTTTTTTTCTTTTTCGTTGTGGTTTATTAATTTTTCGTTTATGACAAAGTTATGTAATCTTTAAATATACACATCAGGAATTACCAATATGGTATTTTTTCTCAGTTTAATGTTCAAGAATATACAGATTAGGGTCAGCAACCCTGAAGACCTAGTTTCAAGTTATAAGCCTAATCCTAAACTCTGTTAAGATAGTCCAAGTTCTCTGAAAGTCAACGTAAAGGTATGAGCTTCATACCCTAAAGAAACTCAATGTAAAATGTTGTTGGAAACAAAGAATTAAATATAGGTGAGCACAGACTGAAACCTGGGTTATTCCAACAAGCCAATGGACCAAGAAAATGAAAAAGATATGCTCATTATATAAGCATACTGCTGTTGTTACTTAAATATTCAGCTTGAATACCTAGTTGAAGAGTAAGTAGCCAGCTGCCATTGAACAACTGCTTGTTTAGAAAAGACCATATTTGATTAACTATCCTAGGGCTCTAATAATGGAAGGTGCAGTTTCTATTTATCAACATAAGACTGAAAGTGTTCTCACTAAAGTTGTTTATGTCTCATAATTGCCGTTAGCTTGACTGGAAAATGCACATGGTTTGTAAAATATTCTTCAAGCAAAGTCCACTAAGCCCTCCCACCATGGCAACAGTTCTAAAAGTGAGATGAGATATGGTTGCATGGATGTATTTATTTTATTTGGTTTGATAACCAGGTAGGTGGTCGTCAACTGACCTCTTTCAGTCATAATGCATGAACAAAGGCAAATAAGATAAAAAATAGGAAGCGATATTCTGTATTTTTTCACATAGTGAAATATGGTATCCAGATGGACAAAATACATAATAAAAAAGTAACAAGTTATATACATAAAGAGTATAGTAACAACAAGGTCATAATACATGCAATGTGAAGTGTTTCTGCAGCAAATACAAAGATTAAAGACATTTGTACAGAACAGCTTGCATATCACTAATGAATATAATGAAATTAAGGAATAAAGTTAATTTGTGCTTACTTAACATTATTCCATTTTACTCTAATTGAATAGTTTTAATTTAAAGGGAAGAATGTTTTGCTGTGGTAAAGACCTCTTTACAGATGAACATCTAATGGTCAGACCACTCATGATATACAATAGTTTAGTAAGAAAGCTGTAATACTGATTTAACAGTTATACAATGGCTGCTGCCCTGGGTCTTGAAAGCAGGTACAATCATAACAGTCATCAAATACGCTTTAAATATGCTTATAGACTTATTTCCAGAATCCTTGGTTGTTTAAGAAATTATGAATATCTGCGAAGGATGGTTCCAGTGGGCAAGTGGTGGTTAGGTCAACAGAGTATAAAGCTTTTGTCGTCTCTTCTTAGAGGATAAGAATATATGGTTTATCATATATTTTTTCTATCAGCTGAACAGTGCTTTGGTGTATGTAGGATTTCAAACATAACTGGAAGCAGTTAGCCTGGTTGGGCAGGAATAAGAAACCATTTAGTTTGAGTGCTTTGCGGTATTGTTTTGCTCTGGGAGCTAGTATAATGAATCTATATAATTTATTAATGGCTGTTGGTATAGCTTTGTTTTTTTGTTTTTTTTTTTGACTGGAACTGAGACCTGTAAGTGGGGGTGCATATTTTAGTGGAGCGAGATTAGGACCCTGACTGCAAGTGCTTACTAGGCATGAATTGTTAAAAAGTTTGAGACACATATATTGAGTCCTGAGCTGCTTTCTTACTTTAGATATAATTTAGTCAGTATGTTGCTTGAAGGTCATCTGTGGGTCCAGGTATAATCCTGGGTAATTATAATTTAGTACCCAACCAATTTATTTTTTGTTAATTATGTACATGATGGTTGAGGGAGGGGTGGTGTTTCAGTTTTTGAGTAGTACGAAAGAACACATATTCAGCTTTATTCATGTGTAAAGTCAATTTGTTTTCTGCGACCCAGAAACTGAGGAGAGTAAAATACGAGTAAATAAAATAAACAAAGCACCCTATAACAGATAAAGGCAGTCCTTGGATAAAATGTGAAAACTGAATAAAAGCCTGGAAAAACCACCACGATGAGAATCACTTCCTCCTTTAATAGAAACAAACAGGTAAACGAACAAAATCCAAGAGCTCTAGTAAAAGATGAGCGCTTTCGGCTCTTCAGCCTTCATCAGATCTAAAAATGAGCTCTGTTCACTAGTTTAAAAGCATAGTCCCATCCAATCAGACGTTTGTCATTTAGTGACATCATACTGAGTAGGTGTAACACACTTTTTAACATCTTAAAGCTCTAGCTCTAGCTGCAAGATATCACATCTGCGAGATATCACTAAAGCTGATACTAACAATGCATTAGCCACTCATGTTATACAGTTTCCCACACACTCATTTACTTTTATGGTCTTGGATCACATTGTACCTAATTTTCATGGAGGTGACCTTAAAAAATCTTACAAAAATATGAGAAACTGAGTGGATAATAAACCTTAGAGCCGACAGACATCCAGTTATAAACAACATAGTACCACTGAAGCCTCTGCTTAAAAACAGATGCTTCAAAATTTTCTGAAAGTTTTCTTCATGACTTTATTTTAATGTTAGGAAGGCCTGTTTTTTGCAGCTAGAGCTATAGCTTTAAGATGTTAAAAAGTGTGTTGCACCTACTCAGTATGATGTCACTAAATGACAAAGTCTGATTGGATGGGACTATGTTTTTAAACTAGTGAATAGAGCTCATTTTTAGATCTGATGAAGGCTGAAGAGCCGAAAGCGTTCATCTTTTACTAGAGCTCTTGGATTTTATTCGTTTACCTATTTGTTTCTATTAAAGGAGGAAGTGATTCTCATCATGGTGTTTTTTCCAGGCTTTTATTCAGAGTAAAATATGACCATAGATTTTTCTCTACATTTTGGCAGGTTTGACCTGAGTTCTATAAAACTATATCACCTGTCTGAAGAATTATTACTTTGGGGGTATGCAGCATTAACTAGATTATTCACATAGAGAGAGAGAACATGAAGGAATTGAATACAGATCTCTTGGGACTCTAGAGGTAAACGGTTCCAGGGCATGTCTGAGGTCTACTTTGAATTATAAAAGTTCTTTCATGAAAGTAGTTCTGGAATCAGATAATTGTCCTGTATAAAAACTTAAGCTTTTATATGTTTTTCAAGAAAGGAGAGTCATGTACACTCACAAATGCACTCTTTAAGCAAAAATATATCTCATGTTAGCGAGCCATTTTATAGCTGCATACATTCTTTTACTGAATAAATAATTTTTACAGTACTTTATTTCTAAAACCAGCTTTGTTAGTATGTTTACTTGTCTAGTTATTTAGGAGTTTTTCAAATACGTAAGTGAAAGAGTGGAGTATAGATATTGGGCAGAAATCACTAGAAGAAGATGACAAATGAATTTTTAGGAAATAGAATTGTGACTGAGGGTTTAAATTGATAAGGGATAATACATGCTATTAAGGAGAGATTACAAGTATGGCTAGTGGTTTTGAAATACATGTCATATACAGGAGATGAGAACTGATAGAGTTAGGATTGGATTGTTTTCTTTTAAACTTCACCAAGAATTTTTTCACACAAATTTAGAGGTTATGCCCTGATGGTAACATATGGGTGAAAATAGGACTGATTGGAAAAGGATAATTTAAAGATAGGTTAGAATGGTGGGTGTCACTGGAGGTTTCCAATGTGGTTTCTTGGTATATTATAGTATCATAATAATAGAATCATAGAAAATACAAGGCACCTGGGCCATGTGGCCATTTACACTTTGCCAGTATCCACCCTTATACCTTGCCTTCTTTTTCATGGAAAAATAGGCCAGTTATGTCAAGGATAAACTTGTGAATACCCATCCAGTTGCCTAACTCTTTGTCAAAGGTAGAAATTCTGTCACATTCCTTGATCTGGAGTGGAAGTTTGTTACAGAGAAGGAGCAGTCACATGACAAATCTGTCTTTTCAAGGTGATTTGTTTATTTGCTAATGCAGGTTTAGATCTCTGGTACTAGTGTTTTCTGGACTGTTTGATTTGTGGCGATATAACAGATCATTGAAGTAGATGATGAATAGCAGAGTTCCTAGTATGGATTCCAGAGGGACTCCATTGGTGCCTATCATGTTTTCCGAGGGCACATCTGCCATGCTCACTTTGTGTTTTCTGTCCCTCATCCAGTTTGCTATCCACTCAACTACACAAGGATCAATTTCTGTCTCATTTAGCTTGTTAATTAGGAGAATCCATACCAACTGATTTAATCAACTTACAAAGAAAGCAACAACTTCAAAGTCAATAATGTATAAAGTCACAAGTAAAAAAATATATATAAAAACACTATTTTTACAGTTACCCTGAACCTCCATTTGAGGAGTTTCACCATTGCATACCCCCTTAAATATATGCATTGTTCAGAGATGTGGACTGTGATCTTTTGATCTGCACTTCTGTTCCAAATGACCACAGTAATATAGTTTAGATAATTGGCTTTAAGAGTGCATAGCAAATGAACACTGCAGCTTCATACTGTCAGTTTGTTGACTAGTTATAATCATTGGCTCCCCAGTAATGGTCCTACTTCACTCTCAGCCCAGTGAACTGCAGTACTATCTTACCAAAAGCACCTTTACTTTGACTAAAATTGCTGCCTTCACACAGAGTAATTTTTAGGAGAGAACAGTAATGTCTTCTACTACAACAACTTCTTCCTTCTGTTGGGGCAACTCACTGCCTCCAAGCCATTCTGATATAATAATAGTTTCACATGACTACACACCCTTAAAAATGAACCAACAATAATATCTCATGTAGCATTCTACCCGCATCCCTTCTTTGGAAGGTGGATGCTAACAGAAAAAAATGTACCAATTTAGTGTAGTTATCTTTGAATGCATTAATAAACAGCCAGCTGCAAGCTTTTTGAAGTTAATAATGGAAACATACTAGAAGAAATCTGGTAACACCATTTTAAAATCAAATATTGAAACAAATTTGCACATGCACAGAAGAAGTGAAAAATAAACAGCTTGAACAGATACACAAAATCATAAAAAACAGTAACAGCTAGCTAGTTCTAAAGCCATTACTGAGTTTCACATGACAGCACACTCATAAAAATAATGCAGCTATAATATAATATCTCATATAACATTCTATCTTTGAAAGACAGATGCTAACAGTACAAAGTCACCAATTTAGTGTAGTTATCTTTGAACGTGTTAATAAACAGATGGCTTTTGAGAGTTAATAATGAAAAAAATACTAGAAGAAATCTAATAATGCAGTTTTAAAATCAAATACACAAATAAAAATGTACAGGCACAAAGAAAGTGAAAAATCAACAGTTTGACCAGACTGAATCAATAAAACCCTTAACAGCTAGCTAGTTTTAACTCTATTACTAACTGAGCAATTATTAAAAATAACTTTATAGTTGACTAAACAATGCAAAGTGCAAAAAGACACACTCAATGAAGATGAATTCACTGAAGCTGGGTAGCAGACTTCTCACAAAGGAAATGACTAGCACTGGATGAATACCTGCTGCTAAAATGCCTAGAACTCTGGAGAGATGTTTTGGGTTCATAGGTTCATAGGTTCATAGGTTCATACTAGGCTATCTGCCCAAGGGCATTTATAAGCCTAGCCCATAGTTTTTGAATAAAACTATGCCTATTATTTTGCTGTGCCTCTGTCAAGCAGTGACACTGAAGTAATCCCTGGGGTATATCTGCGATCCCCCATCCATTGGTCAAGATTCCTCTTGAACAAGGCCTGCCTCACATGTACCGGATTTTGTTCCACAGCATAGGGAGTCTCTGGGTGATGAATCTGTCCCTCCAGCATGTTCTATTAATAACCATGTCAAGGTTCAAGTCTCCCACCCTTGTGGTTCTGAGGGATCTAGATTTTTTGGGTGAAGCATATTCATCAAATCAGGGTTTGACATGGCCTTATATGTCAGGTCACCTCTGCGGTATGAGACTGAATAGAGCTGGAGTTCTTTCAGTCGGCATAAGACATATTTTGAGACCCTTTATCCTTTTGGTGAGGAACTTTGGGGCCTTTCCAGCTGCTGCAGGTGTCTGGTCAGATACATTCGAATGGGGCATTGTACTCAATCATAGGTCTAATGAGTGATGAGTACAGAGGCGATGACCTCCCTTGATCTAAATAATGAATCCTTCATGATCAGGTGGGCAATGTAGAAGGTTTTCCTAACTACTTTAGCAACATGAGTGTCAAATGAAAGGCTACTGTCAACCTGGGTCCCCAGATCCCTGATGACTTCTTCTGTGCTCAGTGGATTGCCACCTATATGGTAGCTAGGGGTTTTTCAAGGGTATGACTACATTTCTTGGCATTTAACTTTAGGCCATGGCTCTGGCACCAGTTATCCGTTTCTGTGAGGCCCTTCTGAAGGATATCTGTGTCAGATGTGTTTTCAACTATGGCCCAGTTTTGTCATCTGCAAACCCTCCTGTGTGTACTTCAGAAAAGTAGATGGACCCAGGACTGAGCCCTGTGGGACACCACTTGTGACAGGCTTTGAGTCTGACATGGCTCCAGCAACACTGACCCTGTGGGTTCTGTCACTTAGCCAGTTTGCAACCCATCTTGTGATGTATGGGTTTACATTCAAGCTGATGAGTTTTTGATGATACCTGAGTGGGGTATTGTGTCGAAGGCCTTTGCCAGGTCAAGGTAGGCTGTATGGACTGCCTTTCCTCATCAATGGCCTAAAAGTCAACCAAGTAAAGCTTGACAAAGCCTTTGACAAAGCCAAACTGGGGATCCAAAGTCTGCAAGTTCCCTATGTTTATGAGTTCCATTATGATCCTCTCCATGGCTTTGCAGATAAGGCTTGTCAAGCTAATGGGACGGTAATTTCCAGGGTCGGTAGAGGCACCGCCCTTGTGAGGTGGGGTGAGACTTCTGTAGATGATACAATTTTACTTCAGTTTTTTTTGGCAATGTCTCATTCTTTCTATTTTAGATTAAGACGTCCTACTTACAGAGCTTCCAAGATGGCTGCACATTGATAAGCAGCTTAATTTCAGCTCTCCCAGTATGAAGAAAGAATTGGAGAAACAACACCCAATGATATTGCCAGCTTGAGTAAAATTCAGTTACTGGCTAGTAAGTACACTGTACACATGCCAGCAAAGAAGGAATTTAAGAGAACCTGAAAAAAAATCAACCAGAAAAGGTGAAGAGAAAACACTGTCTAGGAAGAATCCTGCAGCTTTTCAGCAAAATGCAGTTCAAGCTTCAGTTCTGGTACAAGAGATGGCGTCCAGTAATTTAGAGGAAAAATTAAGTCATATGTTCTCAGGGTTGATTAAAATAAATGAAATATTGAAGGAGTATATCAAGTCAAATAACAAAAGGCTGGAAAAATGGAAGAAATATTAAATATCTATTCAAATGAAATGATAAAACTGCAAAAATCAGAGATCAAAATGAAGAAAAGGCTGGCTGGGCATGAAACTGCTGAAGAAGAGTTGTTTTAAAAAATGGTAGAATGAAAAGAAAGAAAACCCAAGAAAAATCTGCAATGTTCTACTCTACCTGAGAAACTGGAAGAAACAGACTGTATTCATTTTATGAAAGCACAACTAAGTAGACTGGTATTCCACAGAAGGATTTGTTAACTGAAAGGTTACATTGTGTGTATGCCACAAACCTGGTTGTGAGAAAACAGCCAAGATCTATACTAGTAAAAATGCACTTATATCAGAAGAAAGAGCTGATCCTGAAAAAAACTGTGACGGACAAATTATTAAAAGCTGGTGATGGTAGAGTGTTTGTGGAAATTGGTTATTCATTGTACACCAGGCAGAAGAGAAGCAAATTTATCCAAGCCATCAAGCAGTCAGGGAATGTCAAGAGTCAGGTATCAGATTCAGGCTGCTGTATCCAGCTGTCTTCACAATAGTTTCTTTCCTGGAGGACTAAAGACCTTTTTGATGCAGAACAGGCTAGGGGTTAATACAAAAGTTTGTCCAACAAGGGGTGAGTCATCAAACAGAAGGAGACTCTGCTTCTCATTCTTCTTGTGCTAAAGCTCATAGAGAGGCTTTGCCAGTAAAACCTTTCCAATGTTTCAAAAAAAATGCTTGAGATACAGAAAAGAGCACTGGAGTTGACTAGAAGAATCGGGAGTACCTTGGAATTGAACCACAATCTGGGACTGGGAGATGGAGATAAACAGAAAGAAGACCAGTAACACTGAAATTAGTGAATAAATGTGAGACTATAAAGCTTCACTCACATTTGTGAAATATGTATTTACAAGAAAAAGTAGTTGAGAAAGATTGGAATTTTGTTGACTTTGTTAAACTTATTGGGGGATTGAAATGCATATGTCCCACTTCATGTCATTATTGGAAGGACACTACAAGGGAAAAAGGAGGAGACAAGAGTAACTCTAAATATAACAATTTTTGTTCTTAACAGTGTTTGTATAAAACATTTTATGATATAAATATAAATTTCATATGATATAGTAAAGTATTTTCAGTGATTGTTCTGTGTGGTAAAGATACTAAAGTAAACAGGTGCTTTTTTATTTTCTCTAATTTGTTTAGTTTTAACAAATGCAGGCATTACAATATAAAAAGAGAAGAAAGGCTGGACAAAAGCATGTTTAAGTCAATAAGTTGTAATCTTGGGCTGTTGGGTGGGAGTGGGGTGTACACGTACACTAATTATAACATATGTAGAAGTGAAATGATTTATTTTGCTTTTGCATAGGTAAATGTTTGGATTAACACCCTTGGCTTAATTTAATGACATTTTTTGTGAATGCAAATGGATTTAAAAAATGAGAGACCACAATGCACTAAATAGCTTTCTTTATACAAATAAATGTTCACTGCTAGCTGAAAAATCTGGTGCTGAGAGCAGCTCTACATTTTGATCTTATGTTTCTATGGAAACAAGCTGACTAAAGGCAAAGGCAATAAATCAAGAGGTCTGGACATTGTTTACTGACAGAAACTTAAAATTAAAAGGTACAGGGCAAGCAGTTCAGTAAAAAAATAAAGTTTGAAATTATGGGAAATGAATAAGACAGAATTGAGTGAAAAGATACTAGTTTGTAGTGTATCTCCAACAAGATCTAACTTCAAATCAAAAAATGTAACAGAAGTTTCAGATACTGTCATCTTAAACTTTAGAAAAGTATGCAAATTTAGATATGTTCCAAGAAATTTTCAAGATCCTCATGGCTTTTCTTCCAAGTAGGAGCAAACAAATACGTGAAAATTTCTGAATATCTAAAACCTGCATCTACTTTTCTAAAGTTTAAGATGACAGTATCTGAAACTTCTATTACATTTTTTTTGGAAGTATCTACTATAGTGAATATGGTACTCACAAATGTCACAACTGTGGCATTTAGTTTTAGAGTAGTAGGTACATGTATTTACTACCCATGTGGTTTACTTGCTACCTGCCAGGCATGTAATGCTTTATGTAGGCTATTGACCACGTGCTACACCCCACCTAGGAGGGACTAAATATATATATTTTTAAAGTTTTATTAAAGTATTTCTTTTAAAATGTTTCTTTAAAATGTGATTTTGGCTGCATGTGAGAAAGGATTGTATCCGAAAGCTTTACTTATATAAAGTGTTTATCCAGTGGTTTCCTGCCTTGTTCTTTGCAAATGAATAAGAGATAGCAGTTTTTCTAGTACATAAATACTTTAATGCATTTACTAGTACAGTGTATAGTTTAGTTTTATTTAAAGATAGCCAGTGCACTTTTTCGTAAGGCTAAAAGTTAATGCTTTCCATAAAGATACAAGTTGTTTTTCACACTTGGAAGGAAAATAAAGATAAATCAAGAACAGACACTAATTAGTGTAAGTAGGAATACAGGCTGTAACATGTGTTTTAACATTAATTTTAGGTTATGTTTTGCTTGTATGTGCAGCTGGCAGTTTGGAACAATTGTTCCTGTCAGGAGGATTAAACTTCATTATTTAAATATACGCATAGTTTTGTGTGTTAATCTTAAGTTAATATGTTATGGGGGTGTTCATGAGTGTTTTTTTAGGGTTTTCATTAAAATAAAAAGTTTGGCAAAATGTGACATATGTTCAAATGGAGCTGACAAGAAACAAGTGTATAAAAGATCAACCTGCCAAACATTAGTGGGTGCATGTAACATAAATCCTAGAAATAGTCATTTTAAAAAGGCTGTCATATGTAATAAGTGGGAATAATAACTTCTTATCATAGTAGCTACACTAAACATTATTTTGAAATGTGAATGGCCTCACAGGTATAGACAAAAAGGAAAGTGTATTGAATTATATTAAGAAGTGCAGAGTGCAAATAGCAATGTTACAGGTGACACACTTGGAAAGAAATGAGCATGTGAATTTGATAAAGAAGAAATTTCAGGAGGGATATACAACAGAGTATCAAGGACAAAGGAAAAGGGAAGTACTTATACTAACTGCTAGAAGAGCTCCAATAGTGATAAAAGAGAAAGGAAAATGATAATGATGAACTTGGAGCAGGAAGGGGCAACTGGCAAGAGAGGAGGATTACACTGGCAAGTATTTATATTCCACCTAAAACTGCTATTATGGGGCTCAAGAAAATTTTGGGTGAAATAATCAGCTTTCAGCAGGGAATATTACTCACAGGTGGGGACTGGAGCTTGATTTACAACAGTGAGGATGTATCCGGGGACCTAGAATGGAAAAAAGTGAGTAGATTTCTGAAGAAATGTATGAACATGTTTGGTATAGAAGATGTGAATTCAGTAGCAGGAAATTAGGGAGAATTTACATATTATTCCCCAAGGTACAATAACTGGACTAGACTAGACAGAAGTCATATTTCACAGGAACATGTGCATTTAATCGAAAGCTTAGACATACATCCAATAACTATTTCAAATCATTCACCAATAACAAATAAGATAAAATGCAGGGTAATGAAGTATAAATGAGATACTGGTGCTTCCCCACGTACCTGTTAAAAAGAGAGGAATTTAAGGAATGGATTGTAGAAATTATTCAAGAGTTACTATAGAAGATTTTCATTTCTTCAGATGTTATAGTTAGTGAGTATGATAAAATGAAAGTGGAGTTTATAAATAGGGTAGAAATAAAAGAAAAAGAAATATGGTTAAGAAGTAACAAGAATTATTTAGAGGG
Source organism: Protopterus annectens (assembly GCF_019279795.1). Lineage (NCBI taxonomy): Eukaryota > Metazoa > Chordata > Ceratodontiformes > Protopteridae > Protopterus > Protopterus annectens. The sequence continues at coordinate 1,670,462,580 of NC_056725.1, forward strand.
GCTGACAAAGGTTAATGTATTGCAGAATAAGGGGATCTTACAGAACAAGATGAAGCATAACTGCCGAGTGCTAAAGAGAAAATAAGGGAGTATCTGGATAATATGCATGAGTTTAGAAAGACTGCTGTTAAGCAACTGTTTTTTGATAAAAACTCCAGAGCACAAAATCATTTAGCATAGCTTGGACAGAAGAAAGTAGAAAGGGTTAATGCTAAACTTAGGGGGCCTGTAACAAGAAAAATAACCCACGATGCTGTAGAGGTATTACAGATGTTTTAAAAATTTATGACAAATTGTATAAAGCAGAGGAATGTGGAAGTCAAGAAAAAGCACAAATTGAAACATTTATGTAAGACATAGGTATGCCAAGGTTAAAGGTAAATGATGCTCACCAATTAACAGTTAAGATTGGATGTGATGAGGTAAGAATGGTGATGTATAATCAATCTGCATGAAAGTCTCCAGGAATTGATTATATTCCTGTGGATGTTTGGAAGCTAGAATGGGAGAAAGTGATAAAGATCTGGAAGGTTTTAACAGTATTTTAAAAGGAGGGGAAACACCAGCATTCTGGAAGAAAGCTGTGGTGGCTGTAATACCTAAAGATGGTAAATACCATAATACCCAGCTTCATATAGGACCATTTCAATTTTTAATCATGACTGCAAAGTGTTTATGTCTGTAATACCTGAAAGACTCGCAAAGGTGTTGCCAAAATTGGTAGATACGGATCAATGTGGTTTTGTGGAGGGAGGCAAACATTTGACATCAGTAGAACAATTATGATACAGAGGGAAGCAGAATGTCAGAAAATACCACTGTTGCTGTTGGTCCTTGGTGCAGAGAAAGCATTTGGCAAACCAAGCTGGGATGTTATGAGTAGGGTAATGGAAGCATTTGTATTCCCTGTAACTATAATAAGGTTAATTAGGAGGATATATGAGAGATCAGAGGCAATGATTGAGGTGTGTGGGTTCCTCTCTGATGAGTTGTGTCTGAGTGGAAGAACTAGGCAGGGGTATTCTCTTTTCCCTTTTCTATTTGCATTATGTTTGGAGAGATTGGCAAAGAAGGTGAGGGACTCAGAGATTCAGGGATATGGTTGGTGTGGTGATTAAGAGGAGATGACTTCATTTGCAGATGATATTGTTTTGTACCTGGTAAGGCCAGAAAGGGACATCACAGTGTTGTGGAACATTCTCAGACAGTTTCCAGTCTTTTCAGGATATAAAATTAATGAACACAAAACAAAGGCAATAGCTATAAACTATGTCTCCAGAAATGAATTGGTTTGGCAATAACCATATTTATGGGGGCATGATAAAATGAAGTATGTAGGAGTGTGGGTAAAAAAGGATTTTGTTATGGCAGCTAAGGATATGTAAGAAGAGATTAAACAAAAGATAAAACAGAAACTGAGAAAATGGAAGCGCTAATTTATTGATATGGATGACATGAATTAAGCAGTGTAAATATTTTTAGTTCCTTTGGTTTTGTATATGAGTTGGGCATGTTTTGGCAACCAAGGCAGAAGCTGTGTACAGTAATTAATAAAATGTTGAGGGATTTTATCTGGGAGGGGAAGAGAGAAAGGGTCAGGTGGGCTGAGATGGTCCTTCCAATAGAACAAGGTGGTTTGGGACTCTCTGATTTGAAGGGGTATTTTGGTGCTGCACCGTTAAGGCTCATATGCATAACAAAGGCAAAAAACTATCATTTAGAGAGAGAGAGTAGATAATGATGAAGTGGGGGGGATTCAAGAAATAAGAAGACAGTTGGATTTTGAATGTAGATCCTTAAGGAGAAAAACAACAGCTATACAGAATATTATATTTATAAAATAGCAGAAAGTATTGTAAGAACTAAACCAATACGAGACTAGAGAAAGGAGATTCTGGCTATAGGGATGCCTGTAATTCGGGGTGCAGGGAATAGGCAAGAGGGGAACTGTAATTTGCTGGAGAGGACTGGCAGGGGATTCAAAATGCTGGGAGCAAATAACTAGAAAGAGAAAGGTGACAGAGTGGGAAGAGGCAAAAAAGACATTTGGACTGCAGGCTAGAGACTGCTTTCCATATCAAGGATTGATATGAGAGTATAGGCAGAGAGAAAGGGATGGGAGAATCACAAGTGAAAGACCTGCTCTGGTAGACTTTTTAGTTGAGTCTAGAACAGAAGCTGTTGTTAAAAAGAGTATAATTAGTAGGCATATAAATATTGCATGAGAACTACAGGAATCAATCAGAGGAGATTAGAAAAGATTGGGAAGACAGACTGGATAAGCAATTCACAAGGAGACAATGGGAGGACATCTGTATGGCTCCTGAATATACAACAAAGTCTAGAAGATTATGATTGTTGCTTGGAATTGTTTACATTCATATTTCTATATCCCAAGAAGACTCCAAAGAATTTTTCCTCAGGGAGATGGCAAATGTTGGAGGCATGATGGGGAAGAAAGAGGTAACAGGGAACGCATGTTTTGGCAGTGTAATGAGATGGCAGACTTTAAAAATTCCCTACAGAGTACTCTGTCAAAAATACTGGGTGAGCACATGACTATACTAAGGAAATGATTTTTTGAGCTGAGACACATGATTTGAGTTGCCTAGACATAGTAAGGTCTTGTTATGTTTAAGTTTGGTGGTTGCCAAAAAACAATTACTAAAAATGGAAATCAAAGTGTAAACCAATTGTTTTTAAAGTAGTGCATATTGTAACAGAGATAAAAGAACTGAAAGTGGGATCTTTAGAAAAGGGTAGGAGCAAATTGCACAGAAAAATGGAAATTGTGAAAACAGTACATGCAGATTAATATTTTGGAGTCAGAGTGAGGTTTAAGGGAAGTCAGGAATTGATTAATTTATGTAATGTTGGAGTGATGATAATTATATAAAAGAATATATGTGATGTATAATATCTGTAACTGTGAACATGTTAACACAATTTGTTTTCTTTTATATAAATGTACGTTTGCCAATGTCTTAAGTGATAATTCAATAATGGTGTTAAAAGAAAAAGTTCTACTTAACTTCCATCCTAAAGAGTCAAAATTTAAGTTGTACTTACTTCTAAAAGAGTCAAAATTTAAATCCAAACATTTTTTAAAACATGGTTGCCTGCCATTCTGGAATGTGTGTGTGTGTGTGTGTGTGTGTGTGTGTGTGTGTGTGTGTGTGTGTGTGTGTGTGTGTGTGTGTGTGTGTGTGTGCACGTGCACACGTGCTCAAGAAAGAGAGCTACTATAAACCTTACTATCTTACTATTTTAAGAGCACTGTTGGCATTTTCATAGAGGAAATTATTCCAATTTCTGTACTTTTTTATATTTTAGATTTTTGCTGCATCTTTTCATAAAAAAGTGGTTTTGCACAGTGTAACACACAGGGTTTTTACATTTCTCTAAAGATGCAATTAAAATTTCCATGCATTTTTATATTTAGCTTATCTTTACAGAAAAAAAAATATGTTTTTGCATAATTTTTCCATAGTTGTCTGCATTTATCCTCTTCCCTTCTAGACAGCAAACAGCTTTCTTGAGTCACTTCCAAAAATAACATTTGATTAGAAGGTGAATCCCTTTGTTTATACTACGCAGTTTCTGTTCTGAAAGATTATCTGCATTTGCATTAGGAACATCAATCCTATGCTGAGTTATAATGCTGTAAGAATGTAAACCATTTAAACCACTGGCCCTGTGTAACTACCTTAAGAGAATATGATCCGTAAATTACTGTGACTTTTCTATCACACAGGTAGTATTGAAGCTTTTATGGAACCCAAACGATCCCCAAACATTTCTTTTCAGCAGCTGAGTATAAATCTTCCTTTGGCTGAAGTCTATGACTGAGCTATGCTGCAGAATGCTCCTTTCCCTTTGAAAAGACATAAGTATACCCCCAAAAGCATAGTCTGAAACATTGACCAGAGCAATTATTAACTGTAATCAGGACCAGTTAGTAAAGGGGTCCATTTCAGGTCTCCTTGAGCTTCTGGTGTGACTCCTCACAGTCTAATGTCTAAATAACCTTAGCATTTTTGTTTTTTTAGGTGACGTTAGTAAGAGAAGTGGCTGTTGTGCTATAGTGAGTTGCAAATTGCCCGGGTCTATATTAGATCACCAAACACTTAAAAAAGCGAACGGTGATTAATCGACCCTATGGAAGTGAAAGCTTACAATTTCGAACTGTCAGAACAGTGATTTTTTTCCTAGGGGAAAAAAATTGCTGTTCCAACAAAAAAAAAAATAAAATACTTTAAATATTAATTTAATATTAATTGCCCCCCACACCCCCTTCCCACTTAAATATACCAACTCAGAGAATGCACTACAGTGCCGAAAACAGCAAAGTAATGAAGTGGCCAAGCAAATTCTTTCCCAGGGAAAGAATTCGCTTAAAAGCCACATCGATATTTTGCCGTTTCAGGCTGTTGAGTTCGACCAAGATGCATTTGAAAGAATGTGTCTTCGGTCTTCTAATAGGGAACCAAACTTCCCATACTACCTTCCTGTCCCCATCTGTTTTTATATAACAGGTAAGCCTTGTTTGAATTGTCTCTGTCTTGGCAGGTTCTGGTCAGATCTTGCCACCACTCAAGCAATGAATAAAATGAGACATTTTTTTCTTTTCCCATCTGACATTTCTTTGCCTTAACAGACAATCCTGCCCTTTTTTTTTCTACTTAGCGTTTCCCTAATATGTTGAATGTGTTCATGCCAGCACTGACTATAGATTGTAATATTGTCTAGGTGAGCAAAAGCATAGTTTACAGCTCCTACCAGAATGCAAACTATCAGCCAATGGAAAGTTGCTAGGGCATTTTCTATCCCAATGGACATTTTGGTGTAATTTGTCATATACATCTGGCTCTGTGTAACTGTTTAATTTTCTGTAGTGTACAGTATACAAAAAACACTGATGTTTGAATCTTTCATTGGCACCAGCAGTACTGATGAGGTCCAGGAGCTGCAGGATTCCTTACTTATCCTCAGATGAAGCACTTCTACAGTTCCTCCCACATGGTTTGCTTGACTTGCTCAGGCACCCTGTAAGTAGTATGTTTGATTGGCCTCTGGGTCCCTGTGTCCATGTAGCTCTCCACCAATGGAGAACACCCTGACTTAGGAGTGTACACATCCCCATACTTTCATAGTATTGTTCAGATTTCCTCAACCTGGGTAGGGAAATCCTGGTGTGAAACTGTGATGTTATCTATTGAGGTATCAAACTGAGCCTCACCGAGTACCAATATCTGTCAGAGTAGGGCTACATTATGTTAATATGATAGAATTTGTGTTTCTTCCTGGCAACCCCAATACATACTTAACAATGTTTGCTTTCCTCACAACAGTGAAAGGACCTTCTCATGCTGCCTTCAGCTAATTCTGCTGAATAGGGATAAGTACAATTACCTTTTACAACAAAATACAGTCTCAGGCTCTCAATGTCCATTCATACCCAAACTTTTGCTGCTCTTCGGCTTATACTAAGTGGCCCTACCCCAATTGCATGAGCTCCTCAAGACAAACTCAAACAGAATGCTTGTGGGAATCATATTCCCCATCTCAGTCATCACAAATTAGACCTAAGGGAACCCTCAATCTGTGAGCATGGAGTAACTCAAATAGTAAAACAATGTGGATTCTTTGGGCCTTAAGTATCTCCTTAACACTAAATAAGTGGTAAATGTTGGAGTGGTCCTGCTTTCAGGATGAAGTTCCACTTGATGGTATCCTTATTTTAAGTCTCATGTGCTAAATACTTAGACATCATCCGTGTCTACAGTTGTTGTAAATGATTTCTTTTGGATGCTCTTTATTTATGACTATGAAATTGTGTGCATACAGATAAACACATAAATGTTCACAGCTTCATCCTTTTATCATTGCCTCTAGTCCAGTCTGAAAACATTTCACTATATCACTTTATATTCAAATTGCATATGCTATGAACTTCTGTTGGTCATGGACTTTTTGTAGGTTTCTGTTTATGAAAGTAAAGAAGTTTTTCAGCAAACCCACTTGAGTTCACTAAGCCTATCAAATGGGTTCATGTCTGATGATCTTTTAACTTACCCTGTGGCTGTGTAATTTTTGAGAAGGTTATAATAAAGGGGTGCAGGAAGTGACGTTTTGTATATGTGGGTGTGGGAAGCTTACACTCCAACTCAGTTCAAGGTTTTTAATTCTGTTTTGACAGCTCTGGTACAATTGAATTAAATTTCACTAGTACCGGCATTGCTTGACCCTGGGGGAAGGGTCACTTGCATAGTCCATGGTGAGAGCACTGTGGCTACCCAAATAAATCTATCACACTGGCTTACCCCATTGCATAGGTGTCTTATGAAATCTTAAGGACTTTGTACATGTGTTTAATGTAGACCAGCCCTTCTCCATAGGGCACAATGTTTACGAATCCCAGCCAAAGTCAATAACTCAAATATATAACTTATATATGTCATGAACTGCACACCAGCATTCATAGTTTGGCTATACTGTTTTAAGACTGAAGGCCATTCATATGCAGGCTTCACTGCTTCCAAACCAAGAGTCTAATGACTTCTTTTTTTTTCAAAAACATTTTTATTTTGTTTTCATTTTAAACATATGCAAATGTACATATAACAAATACAATAAAACAATAACAAAACCATTTACAATATTTACATTTATCCATGATAAACAATCATTTTATCCATGAGACGTTATCAGTATTTGTTCAAAAGATTTTTCAATTTTTGCCATGCTATTTTTTATGAGCAATGTTATGAGTTCTATAACAAATGGTTTGTAGTTCTTTTTTGCAAACAACTTTTGCTAAATGAATAAAATCTATAAACATCAAAATTTGTTTACTTTTCCAGTTCAAAGTAATAACTTTTCTAGCAATTGCAAGAATTGACCAGAGTAACTGAATCTGAGATTTAGGTATTACATTAGGTATAGGAACATTGAATGGGATTAGTGAGTTAGAAATATGACAGTTATCAGACCATAAAGCATTTACAAAATATCTGAAGTATTTCTAGTATTGAACAACATTTCTATATTCAATGAACATGTGAACCCAGTTGGCCTCTAGTAATTCATCACATTTCCAACATTTACATTCACTGTTTTTGAGTATAAGATTTATTTTTTGTGGAGTATAGAAACTCCTATTCATAATACAATCTCCAATATAATGAAAAAGAGGTACCATACGCAGAATTCAATAACAATTTTTTGGATTCATCAGATATTTGTTCTCCATTAATCTTTACATAGTAATTCCAAAAATCTGAGAGTGTCTTCTCTTAGTATCTTATAGACAGATGAGATACTTAATTTTTTATTATCTGTCTTTTCAAGACAGCTAATAAAAAGCCGAATCAAACTATGTATAGATTCAGTCTCTAGGTTGATTGATGTTGTCATTTTGTTTTCTATAAACTGCTGTAATGAGTGTATAAACAACCAACTGTCTTGACTATTATCAAAACTACATAAAAGAGAGTTTAGTGGTTTAATACTCTTATTTTTAATAAACTGATGCCAGAATATTAAGTTATTTTCCTTTAATTTTTGTATTGCATTGATGTTGAAAGAATCTAGGCAATCAGGAGAGTATGCTAGAGGGAATATAAGAAATATAAATTGTTTAATGCTGTAATTACAATCAATTATATTTTTAAAGCTATTAAATATTTGATTAATGCCATAAGAAAAATGATCAAACTTCTTATTAAATAAACAAAATTTACATAAAAGCCAATGACATTTACTTATTCCATATTGTTCATTAAATTGATTTTCTATAGCTCTGACATCAGTTATATGAATCACATGTGTTGTTTACCAGCCAGATATATAGGTAGGTGTGATCCAATCTAATATTACATTAATTATAACTGATGTGGAATAAAGATCTAAGCTAGGGAATGCTTTCTCGTTACTGTTCCAAGCTCTAATGTGCCATTTATATGCAATCCTAGGTTTTAAGGGGAACCATAAAAAAATTGAAGTAGCATGGAATCTAATTTTTTTAAATAAGTTTCTGGGAGGGGTAGTATCAATGACTGTATATAAAACAAGATTTTAGGTAAACTTATCATTTTAATTAAAGAGAGCCTATCCTCCATTGTGAAGAACATTTTATTCCATCTTTTGATTAGTTCACTAATGGTGGTTATTACATTATTGTAGTTTAGTTTAACAGACTCTTTTCATGTGGTCTTTATACTGACACCCATAAACATTAGAAGCTGAATGTTAAGAAGATTGTCATTATTTCCAAGACATTTCAAGAAACATCAGATAATTTAACCATTTTGTCAGTCATCTAACATTTTTCATGTAAGGATCTGTTGAATATATATATATAACACTTATTACAACATAACTATTATATTTTGCAATTATACACATATTACTCATGTGTATTAACAATATCTATGTTGACGTCTTTCATCAGGAAGGGAGGAAAGAGAGAGAGAGAGAGAGAGACAGTGAGAGGGAAAAAAGGGGGGGGCTCACAACCCTCTGTTTAGTTACTAAAGGTTTAGTTATATAACATGTCTGATGTTAATATGCATAACGAGTTTTCTAATACAGCTCCTAGTTCACTCGATGTCATTTAGTTACTAATAGTGTCATTGAAGCTACAGAATGTATGCATCTATAAGAGAGTATAGGGATTTTCAAAGAAGTTAAACACTTTTATCAGAACTAATTGTTTACCATTTAAAGTATCTAGTGAAGGATAACAAAATCTCAAGAGAAAAGAATTCTAAGTACAACCATTTAACAAGTTCAAAATGTCTAATGATGCCATCACTGTTGTTTCCTCAGGCTGCAGCTTCATAAACATGCTAAAAAGTATCTAAATAGGCTCATGCACAACAGAAGCATTTCTGGTGGGAAATTCAGATCTCGAAGCTTTTAGAGTTTACAGAAAGCAAAAAAAAAATACTCAAGCTACCCTGCCAGTGCATGTCATGAATCTCCACAATGAAAACAGCCACACAGACTACCAGTCTCCCCACAAAACATCATCACAAAATATCAGCCCCCCCATACAAAAACAGCCACCCAGAAGCAACAACAGCTGCCTCAAATCAGAAATCGTACCACATTTCAATCATTTACTCACCAGTTAACCAGGCCAGAGAGAGAGAGAGAGAGAAAAAAAGGAACCTAGTATATATATATATATATATATATATATATATATATATATATATATATATATATATATATATATATATATATGTGTGTGTGTGTGTGTGTGTGTATATATATATATATATATATATATATATATATATATATATATATATATATATATATATATATATATACACTATAAAACACCACTAATATACTGTATTAATGTTTAACTGTATCTAAACAAAGAGTCTAAAACATCTAGTTAGAAACACTAATCAGAAACACTGTGTTACTTCACCACTGACCCACTAGAAAAAATGCACGTTGGTATTAAGTCAAATTATACTATTACTGAAGAATTAGAAGATATACATCATTTGTAGTTATTTAAAAGAGAAAAGTATGTAAAGTACTTATAATTGGGAAAAGAAAGAAAGAAAAGGAACATTGGTAACAAAAAAGAATAGGATGAAAGGAGAGAGAGAGACAATGTTATTTAAATACTTATTATACAATGACTGCCAATTAGTATTCCAAAACGTGCACGCTAATTGGCCAGCTCAACCAGCATGCCCATTGTAAATCTAACATATACTAATGGAAAAAGGTCTGGTCACCTGCACTTTTTCCATTAGTATAACTCTTGAGTTTTTTTGTTTGTGTTAGGTAGCAACGTAGAATGGAAGATCTCCGTTGCTGTGATCTCGCTATGTTATACGTTTAACATAGCGAGATATCTTAAAAAAAAAAAAAGCAACAGAGATCTTCCTTTCTCCGTTGCTTTTTTTTTAAGATATCTCGCTGTTAAACTCATTTAACATAGTGAGATAGCTTTAAAAAAGGGAACGGTGATCTTCCTTTCTCCATTGCTTTTTTTAACGATATCTCGCTATGCTAAACGCTATGTTTAACATAGTGAGACAGCTTTAAAAAAACAACAGAGAGCTTCCTTTCTCTGTTGCTTCCTCTTCATAGCTCTGATGTACTGTGTAAGCATACGCATGTGCAGTACATCAGAAAAAGCCCCAGGATAGTGGAAAACCGTGGAAGGGCACCATGCAGGTATTATACAAAGGCATTATTTAAGAAAAGTAAATATTTTTTTTCTTAAATAATGTCATTGTATAATAGCAATAACCCACGTCTGGGTGTGGGTAATGCTAGATTTATCCACTGTTGTCTTTGTTTGGTCACCCAGGCTTCACCCTCGTGACCAAACCACACCAACCGTGGGTAAATCTAGAATTACCCACACCCAGACGTGGGTTATTGCTTAAGTACTATATGTAATTAGAAGAAGTAGATGCAGAAAGGAAAAGAGAAAGTTAATAATAAAAATGACTCACATTACCTTACAGCATAGAGACTTTTCAGAATCAAATATATTATGATTCATAAACCAAAGCATTTAAAATTAGAAGGAATTTATTCATTTGTCTTTTAGTTTCTTAGTTTTGTTTACTCCTTCCTTCACAGACTATCCATTTTTTGTTGCCTGTCTCTTCAGATTCCGGGATAACCATTCCATTTCTTCTATGTCCGACAGTATTTTCTTCTTTTAGATAAATTCTACTGCTTTTTGTAGGGAATCAAAGATCTTCACTCCTTCTGAAAAGGTGATTTTTATTCTTGCAGGAAAAAGAATTTGAGCTTTAATATTGGCTTTTTTCAAGGACTTAATTAGAGGAACACACTCCTTTCTTCTGGATATTACTGTAGAGGTGTAGTCATTGTCAAAACGAATAACTTTTTCACCCATCTTGATAGGGGAATTAGTCCAAGCTGATTTCTTGCAAGGAAAGAAATCTAGCTATTATAGACCTGGGGTTAGATGAACTCAGAGATGAAGCTGAATTTGCCAGGGCCCAATGAGCCCTCTCAATTCCAAAAGAGAGGGATTCAGGCATGTTTAGTGCTGATGAAAACCACTTATTGAGGAATTGAATCATGTTAGCAAGCTCTTCTTTCTCAGGAATTACATATATTTTATGTTATTCCTCCTTGATCTACTTTCAAGGTCTTCCAGTTTCTCAATCAGCCTGGTGTTTTGTTTCAGAAGAAATTCATTGTGATTTCATTTTCTGACACTCTGGTATCTAGGTCAGTTACTGTTTCCTCTAAGGCAAGAATCTGTTCAGATTGTTTTTTACTATTCCATTTAGAAGTTCCAGTTGTTTACTGCATTCTTGTTTGATAATATCCATTTTGTTTTCGAATTTGTCCATTTGTAGTGACAGTTCTTGGATGTTTGTTGTTATAAGAGGTAGTTCTTTCTTCACTGCACTCTCCTGGTGTGGGTTCTTCACGTTGCTCATGTTTTTAGTGACAGTTCTTGGATGTTTGTTATTATAAGATGTAGTTCTTTCTTCACTGCACTCTCCTGGTGTGGGTTCTTCACGTTGCTCATGCTTTAGTGACAGTTCTTGGATGTTTGTTATTATAAGATGTAGTTCTTTCTTCACTGCACTCTCCTGGTGTGGGTTCTTCACGTTGCTCATGTTTTTAGTGACAGTTCTTGGATGTTTGTTACTATAAGATGTAGTTCTTTCTTCACTGCACTCTCCTGGTGTGGGTTCTTCACGTTGCTCATGTTTTTAGTGACAGTTCTTGGATGTTTGTTATTATAAGATGTAGTTCTTTCTTCACTGCACTCTCCTGGTGTGGGTTCTTCACGTTGCTCATGTTTTTAGTGACAGTTCTTGGATGTTTGTTATTATAAGATGTAGTTCTTTCTTCACTGCACTCTCCTGGTGTGGGTTCTTCACGTTGCTCATGTTTTTAGTGACAGTTCTTGGATGTTTGTTGTTATAAGATGTAGTTCTTTCTTCACTGCACTCTCCTGGTGTGGGTTCTTCACGTTGCTCATGTTTTTAGTGGCAGTTCTTGGATGTTTGTTGTTATAAGATGTAGTTCTTTCTTCACTGCACTCTCCTGGTGTGGGTTCTTCACGTTGCTCATGTTTTTAGTGACAGTTCTTGGATGTTTGTTGTTATAAGATGTAGTTCTTTCTTCACTGCACTCTCCTGGTGTGGGTTCTTCACGTTGCTCATGTTTTTAGTGACAGTTCTTGGATGTTTGTTATTATAAGATGTAGTTCTTTCTTCACTGCACTCTCCTGGTGTGGGTTCTTCACGTTGCTCATGTTTTTAGTGACAGTTCTTGGATGTTTGTTATTATAAGATGTAGTTCTTTCTTCACTGCACTCTCCTGGTGTGGGTTCTTCACGTTGCTCATGTTTTTAGTGACAGTTCTTGGATGTTTGTTGTTATAAGATGTAGTTCTTTCTTCACTGCACTCTCCTGGTGTGGGTTCTTCACGTTGCTCATGTTTTTAGTGACAGTTCTTGGATGTTTGTTATTATAAGATGTAGTTCTTTCTTCACTGCACTCTCCTGGTGTGGGTTCTTCACGTTGCTCATGTTTTTAGTGACAGTTCTTGGATGTTTGTTATTATAAGATGTAGTTCTTTCTTCACTGCACTCTCCTGGTGTGGGTTCTTCACGTTGCTCATGTTTTTAGTGACAGTTCTTGGATGTTTGTTATTATAAGATGTAGTTCTTTCTTCACTGCACTCTCCTGGTGTGGGTTCTTCACGTTGCTCATGTTTTTAGTGACAGTTCTTGGATGTTTGTTATTATAAGCTGTAGTTCTTTCTTCTCTGCACTCTCCTGGTGTGGGTTCTTCACGTTGCTCATGTTTTTAGTGACAGTTCTTGGATGTTTGTTATTATAAGATGTAGTTCTTTCTTCACTGCACTCTCCTGGTGTGGGTTCTTCACGTTGCTCATGTTTTTAGTGACAGTTCTTGGATGTTTGTTGTTATAAGATGTAGTTCTTTCTTCACTGCACTCTCCTGGTGTGGGTTCTTCACGTTGCTCATGTTTTTAGTGACAGTTCTAGGATGTCTGTTATTATAAGATGTAGTTCTTTCTTCACTGCACTCTCCTGGTGTGGGTTCTTCACGTTGCTCATGTTTTTAGTGACAGTTCTTGGATGTTTGTTGTTATAAGATGTAGTTCTTTCTTCACTGCACTCTCCTGGTGTGGGTTCTTCACGTTGCTCATGTTTTTAGTGACAGTTCTTGGATGTTTGTTGTTATAAGATGTAGTTCTTTCTTCACTGCACTCTCCTGGTGTGGGTTCTTCACGTTGCTCATGTTTTTAGTGACAGTTCTTGGATGTTTGTTATTATAAGATGTAGTTCTTTCTTCACTGTACTCTCCTGGTGTGGGTTCTTCACGTTGCTCATGTTTTTAGTGACAGTTCTTGGATGTTTGTTATTATAAGATGTAGTTCTTTCTTCACTGCACTCTCCTGGTGTGGGTTCTTCGAGTTACTCATGCTGAGATCTCAAGTAGAAAACTTCCTGACAGGAATAATTTAAAAATTCTCTTGACTATGTATTAATGTTTAGAAAATAATAAAGAGTCTATGTTAATCTAACTTTTAGTATACTTTTAGTTAGATTTTTCTAAAAATTAAAGTATATTTCCTGTCAGGATATTACAATCTAAGCAGAGCTATGGATTTCTACTGCTATCAGACTGGCATCTTGGCCACACCCCCCACGACTTATTAAATGCATCAAATATAGTACAGTATCTTATATTTGGAGGCAACCTATTCCAATATTTCACTAATGATTGTGTTATAAATTTGGCCCTGGTAGCAGTTTTACAGTTTGGAATCAGGAATGTATAATATATTCTTGTTGATGATTTACAAGATAGTAATATTTCAATGTTTAAAAATAACTTAGATTTTTCATCATGCACCGCATGATATGCCCGACATAACCTTCCACCTAAAAAAATGATAAGTTATGGAATATAACTTAAGCTTCTTCAAACTTTCTTCATAACATAAATGTTGGCATTCAGCAATACTTTTGATGAACTTTCTATGAATATTTTCCAGTAATGTTAAATCTCCTTTGGAATATAAGGAAAATAAGGCGTTAGGGTCTATATTAGAACAACGACAGGGCAAAAGAGCGAATGCCCTTAAGTCAACACATCTTAAGCAAAACCACTAAATCTCGAATGGCCAAAACAGCGATTTTTTTTCCCAGGGAAAATCAACTTTTAAATTGTCAAACACAAAAGTGCGCTTCAATTTAAAAGTATAGTGAAGTCGCATGACAGTCAATAAAAACACATATTGCTAGCTTAAAATATTGTTTTCCCAACCAGGAAAGTAAATTTAAACATCAAAAATAATATATGGCAGGTTTTACCCCAAAGAGAACTTATCTGCCCAGAAATGGAGGAGCATGAGCTGACAGTCAACCTTTAATAGCCCGCAGAGGATCAATTCAGCAACAGAAAAGTTCTGAAGAGCTTACTGCCCAGACTTGTTTATTTAGTCAGCTCAGCGCAAGCCGTGTAATGTTTTGTCTGCATTGGAGGGTGCCCTAAAACTTTGGAAGTTGGATGGCTGTTATATCCTATGCAGGATTATAAACCCTATAGTTTAGGTTACTGCAGCAGTGATCAATGTGAAGAACACTCTTCATCACTGTAAGTAAATACCGGACGCTACTACTTTCTTGATACCTTGGCAGTGACATGCTTGTGCTTATCTTGCTTTGAACCATTTAGATTACAAAAATCCTGAAACTGGTCTTCTCTTGAGTTATAACAAGTCCTCCTTAAATCTTTTAACTTAGCACCATATATACTGGCTGTTATATACATGCCAGATTGCCTTTCAAGATTAATTGTCCTAGACATCTGGCTATGTGGTGCAAAGGGATGAGACTTTGTCTATGACTCCAACAACCACGGTTTGATTAGTAGCACTAACACTGGAGGATCCAGGCAGGAAGATATAGGGACTTGACCTGCTCGTCTGTCTTGAGGGATGGAAAGGTTGTGGGTGCACTGGGAGCACACTGGGAAGGTGCTATTTCTCTTGTGAAAATGGGGAACCCCTTCCCAAGCCCAAGAAAGGTGACAGGGCACTTTGCTGGCAGCATTCCTTGCAGAGGTGATTGATGAACAGCAAGGACAACTCATTACATTTCCTTTATGTAGCTGAGTATTCACAGGGATGTAGGACTGCAAAAACAAGAAAATTATGAAACCTCCCCTGACGGCTGCTTAAATGATAGCCCCCTCAGATATCGTTCACCCTCATTCATAAGTGAACAAATGAGTTGACAGGTGTAATGAAACCTAAAAGCAGCAGAGTCACCAGAGTTCCCCTATCAGTATCAGAGGATATCCATTCACAGAACTGAACATAATTATGATATAGTAGCTGCAACCGATGTTAGCAGTCATTGAGGAGGTCATTTTCACCAGAAAACAAGAAAACAATTTCATCAAGATCTTCTTATAACAGTTTTCACAACAGAGAGCTAGGGCCATTGTTAGGTGAGCTGGCACCCTAGGTGAAGAGCTCCATGGTGCCCCCCCCCACACACACACACACACTGTCCACTACACTCCAAAATGAACATCACCTGGTGCCTCCAGGGATCTCCTATCCTGGCCTACCCAAACCATCCTGGTTACTTTTTCCTTCCTTTTTTTACATTTTCTATTACTTTTCATTTTTTTTATTTATTTTTATTTATTCATTCATTTATTTATTAATTTAACATTTGTTGACCAGGAAAGTCTGATTAGGACAGAGCCTATTTTCAACAGAGGCCTGGGGAAAAATGCTCCAGACACATGCCTTTGGACATGGATGAATCTTAATGGATTCAGTCATTCATTCAACACATTCTAACTAGGCAAGACTGCACTCTGATAACAGCAGAAAATGGCTACATTAAACCATGTCACTCTAGATGCTCTAGAGTGCATTTTACAGTTTTCAAACAGCTTTTCATTCATTGATGACCTGTATAAAAATTATGACTAAGGAAAATCATTATTAAGCAAAGAAATTCAGTGTTACTCTTTCATATTTTATTTTTCCTACATCCTTTCAACACATCCTAATTGACCAACACTTCACTTTGCTAACTATGAAGAAAATAGCTGTACTAAGCTACAATGTTATAGAGACTCTGAGGTCATTTCTGAGGCTTTCTTCCAACCTTTTGATCCAATGATGGCCTGAACAAAAATCGCGAATAAGGAAGGAAATTCAGTCCAACTTTCTTTTTATTTGAAGAAATCAGTTGCACCCAAGGATTAATGCTCAAAGCTGATAAAATTGCAGTTTACAATAAACTGAAAAGACAAATGCTTGTGTGAAGATACATAAATCATATCTGGAAATAGTACCTGCCCTAAAAAAAAAAAAAAAAAAAAAAAAAAAAAGATAGTCACCTTTTCTGTATCTCCTCAGTGTTAAATTGGTATGGAAATTAAGGCACAAATTGCCTCAGTCATATATTTCAAGTTGCTGCTTTCATACATCTATACACCATGCCTCCTCACCACAAACCCCACTCCTCACTACTGTCTGTGTACTCCTCTAATGTCAGACTGGGACAAAGCTGAAAAAAACAAACGTAACATATTTTGTCAAACATATATACAAATCAAGCTTCCTTCTCTTCCCCCCAAAAGATATCCATCTGTAAATGCATCCGATGCTTGATTGTGATGAAAGTGAAAAATAATTTTCATAGTAATGTTACCAACTTGTTACTACTCCTAGACAGCACATTACTCCTTTACAAGCTATATTGAGTTTCTGTGTGCACCTCTGACATTTGTGAGGAAAGCTTAGGAAATAATAACCATACTATCCCCAGTCTAGCACAAGATGTAGTGACCTTTGTAAACAGATTTGGGAGGAAAATTAAAGAAATAATGAGATTGTCCAAGTCCCCCCACACAGGTTACTGAGACCTTCTCTGCACATCTCTGAGCATGACCTGTTTCAGACTAGGTTAGGTCCATAGCAGAGGCCTGTGTCAGAATCTTTTTATACAGCCTACGGTGTGAGTCACTATGCCCACAGAAACTTTTGTGAGTTTGGTTGTTCTTCCATGCATTTATGCCTCATTTTGAAAACTAGGGATTTGATAAGTGCTCCTTTTTTTCTTTTTACTGCTACCCCAAAAAAAGTATGCACATGCCTGGCAATATTGTGCACATTCACAGATAAATAAACAATGATATTATTTTTACACACACATACATACATTCATGCAGCTTCTTTCATACCCCTATAGACTTGCACACATGTCCAAACACATAAACACACTAACTTATACCCCACCTGCACATTGTTACTAAACTGAACTGCACCACATGTACTCCCATAGGAATTAATGGGTGATTGCTGGGTTTTCATATTAGTCACTTGTTCCTCCTCAAGTAAAATTTTATGCAGCTTCATCGATGTGTCCACCCTCCATACTGATGCCCCACAAGAGGAAAACATCAGAGATAGGGTGGTCTATGAAATGGAACAGCTTAACTCAGTGGGGAAAACTGCCAAGATAAACTTTCCCCATCATGCTAAGCCTTTCTGAATCATAGTGATAGTGACTGCAATTCTCAGCAATTTACCATAAAACCACAAATTTTAGGAGGAACAGACCAAACATATGAGGCAAAATCAAAGACATACTGCAAAATCAGGCACAGCTAAGAACTACATATAACAGCGGTCAAACAACAGCAGAAATAAATCACTTGTAGTCACAGATGGTCTCTGTACTCATTAATTACAGACACTTTTTTGCACCACAGATAGCCAAATGTGGTAAGAAACATGAATAATAATAATGAATTCCATCTTATGGGAACATAAATGTACCCTAGTCTTGCCAACCCAAATTAATGACTGTTTAATTTGTGCCAACAACAAGAGGGTTGGTTATTTTCAACAGAGAGCTCCCACAACCACCAGCAGTTACAGCCACTTCTCTGTGTGTGTACTTCCGATATCTGATTGTGATAACAATAATGACTATGTACCATATTTCAGTTTCTACAGAAACGGTAGCCACACATTAAAGTATTCCAAGTTGCTTCACACTAATCACATTAATCCTGCAAAGTCAGTATAATGAGCAATGAGCAGTTAGTCATATTCCCCGCAGACAGGCCAGCAGTTTTAAGTATTACTCTAATTCATATCAACATGTGTTTTCTGGATTTCTGGATTACAGGCAGGCAGTAATGCCAGACATTACAGTGTCATACTTCTTATTGTTCAGAAAATGCACATTTATGCAAATCCCATTGATCAATTTACTTTTTAAGTGAATTAATGTAACATCTTCCATTAGCTTTTTAACTGCATTAGTATAGCACCTTTATTTAAAGATTAAAGATTATCTCTAACTACTTGAAATTAATTGCATTGCTCATAGGCTTTCCTAGTCTAGAGCACAATACTACCCCTACACTAAATCTTTGTTTGTTTCCTTTATCTTATCTTAGGTAGCCCCCTTAAACAGTAAACGCGTGGCTCCCAGACATTAGGCGGTGACGCAGAAGGACTGCTTCCACGGTGCGAATGCTCAGGCTGGCTACTACTATTAAGTTCTTAGCCAACTATTCCCCAAAGAATTAGGGTAAAAAGATACCCTTGTTACAATTTAGAAATATTGGAAAGCATCTCGCTGCCAGGAACAGAACAGTACCTCTCACCTAACCTGGCAGCCCCTGTCCAAACAACTTACAAGTATATTATTTCTTAAATCCCACTACTTTTATTTTAAACTATAGGTATTGTGAAGCCAAGAAGTTGGTCACAAACCTAACCTAACTTGACAAATATTATACACAATTAGGTACTAAGTATAAGGAATAAACTGCGTTGCAATAGCAGTACTCTGTACTTACACGCAGCTGGCCTTTAGGACCCTGCAAACTCCTGACTGGTGTATCCCCGCTCCGCTCCCCACCCTGCCCCCATATCCCACCCGCCCCCACTATATCCATATTTATTAGGTTTACAATCCCATCCCACTCAGCTCTGAACCAATCACAGCCCCCCCGCAAGTTAGTATATCTCCTCCCATAATTCAGGCTATCTACCAATTAATTAGCTGGCCTTCCTAACCCCACCCACACAATTAGCCATCCTTTCTTCACAACATGGGTAAAATAATGAATTCTATCATCCCACTTTCAGTTCTTCTCCTACTGATCCCTTATTTCTTATCAAGGTATGAAAACCAAACCCTATTGGGTATTCACTTCCCCAATGGCCACACCGGTAATCATTCTACTCTTCCCTTGAGTCTGATCTCTCTTTCTAACTACCTCACTACAACATCATGCCCTAAAAGTGTGTATCTCACCCAACGTTACCCTAAAGTAACCACTACAAAATCTGGTCTGAAGATACTATGTAAACTACTACGACTCTTAGACCATCTGAAAACATGTATTGCTAAAGATGGTGATATTCACCCCAACCCAGGCCCATCCATTGACTTAGACTCTGTCACCCCAAAGTTAGCTCAAAGATCCTCTAGCTCCCTCCTCATCTTCCATCTTAATCTAAGAAGTATAAATAACAAGATTCATAATCTACATGCTATGTTAGCCACTCATCTCCCAGACATCATATGTCTATCTGAAACATGGCTCAAACCATCCACAAAGGATGAAGAGATTCTTCCACCTGGGTACAATATACTTAGGGTTGATCGGATAAAAAAAAAAAGGTGGTGGAATAGCTGTAATGTTTAGAAATACAATGAATATCATTATGAATCCAATACAACCTCCCAAGGTCTCTAATATGGAACTAATTGCCCTAAAATATGCCTAAACAACCAAAAGAGTATCAATCTAATTGTAGTCTACATCCCACCAGGGAAAATCAGAAACCTTGGAGCTAACTCTAAGCTGGCTTACCTCAAACTACCCTCAAGAAACCATTGTACTAGGAGACTTTAACCTTGACTGGTCCCAGTACTCTGACCAGATGAATCCCCTGCCCATTAACCTATATGGCTTCTCCCAAAATATAAAATCTCCTACAAGAATAGGTAATGCTCAACAAAAAGAAAGCATTATCGACTGGATTCTCACCAATAAAGACACACCTAATTATACCACTGGGACCCTCCCCAACGATCTTAGTGACCACCTTATCACTTTCATCATTAAACATAAATCGATGTGTACAAACCTTCCCGTATATAGACTAGTTAGAAACAAGAAGAAATTTGTCCTAGGACAATTCCTAGCAGAACTTAAATCCTGTAACTGGTCCATGCTAAAAACACTTCCCATAGATGAGAGTGTTACATACTTTAATAACACATTCCTAAATATACTGGACTCTCATGCACCTAACCGACTCATCAGAGCCAAAGTCCAGATTGCACCTTGGCTAACCAAAGAAACCAAATCAAAAATTAAGCTCAGAGACCAGGCCTGGGTAAAGTGGCGTACCACCAAAGCACCCCTAGATCGCATCAAATTTCAGCCGCTCAGAAACTCTACAAAAACAGATATTACCCGGGATAAAAAGAATTATTTCTGTCATCTCCAGGATAAACACCAAAATAACCCAAAGAAGTTTTGGGCAGGTTTTAATAACCTCCTTTATTCTGGGAAATCAACTACCCCTACCCCTGAAAAACTTATTGGTAAAGATCCTGAAGAAATAGTTAATACGTTTAACTTTTTTTTCACTGAGACCATTCAGGCACTAGCCAGTCAGTTACCTACTTCTCCCTCCTCCTTAACCAGTGCCACTGTCAAAACTCTACCCGCCTTTAGTCTTCAACCAATATCCATCTCCTATATCAGAACCCTATTAAAGAAACTCAAACCATCCACTCTATCGGCAGATCGTCTCCCAGCTGAATACCTACAAATAGCATCTGATGTTATAGCCTATCCCATCTCAATCCTGATTAATAGAACTATTACAGAGGCCACCATCCCCTTAATTTGGAAAATATCATACGTTATCCCACTTCACAAGGGAGGCTCCTCTACGGAAACATCGAACTATAGACCTATAGCAATATTGTCTCCAATAGCAAAAATTATGGAAAGGTGTGCTCACAAGCAACTCCTACACTACCTCACCCTAAACAATCTTCTGTCTAAAACTCAACATGGTTTTCGCCCCCATCATAGTACAACCACTGCCCTCCTTTCCTTTGTGGATTCAGTAAATAGCAACCGTAACAACAAATTAATAACTTCTGCTCTCTTTCTTGACCTGTCAAAAGCCTTTGACATGGTCAATCACCAACTATTGCTCCACACCCTTGAAATCCTTCACCTCGATAACTTAGCCCTACGCTGGTTTAATGCTTACCTTTCTGGTAGACAACAAGCAGTCCAGTGGCAAAGCAAGCTATCTCACTTGCTACCTAATACCATAGGAGTTCCCCAAGGCTCTATACTTGGTCCCCTTCTCTTCTCTGTATTCATAAATGATCTCCATTCAGTCATCCCCAAAGCCACCTGCATTCAATATGCAGATGACTCCACCCTGATTTGTTCTGATGTCTCTCTCCATAATCTCCAAGTAGTCATCCAACACTGTTTTGCTGCTGTTGAAAAATGGTTCTCTGAATGGAAACTCATCCTAAATCCCATAAAAACTAAGCTACTACTAATCTTCCCCACCTCAGCAACCCCCTTAGGGCTATACCTGCCACATTCTAATAATAGGACCTTTCACGTTCAATCCATCAACGGCACCATCATTGAGCCTGTCACCAACACCAAACTACTAGGTGTTACTATTGATCACAAGCTCAAATTTGATATTCACATTAGTCAAACCATTAAGACAGTAAACAAGAAACTTGGTTCCATGTACAGAATTAAGAACTTTCTAACTCCTTATACTAAACTAACCATAGCACGTTCACACCTTCTCTCCACCCTATTGTATGCCTCCCCGGTGCTATCCTTCCTCAATAAAAATGAGCTCAACAAACTCTCAGTTGCTTATAACCATATCGCTAAATTTGTCACTGGAGCACCTTACCGTACTCATCACTGCCTTAACCTAAAGAAACTTGACTGGTTAGAATTACCTAACCTTCACAAACTTAACCAACTTACTGAAGCATTTAAAATAATTAAGGAACCAGAAAAAAACCCTCACTGAACAAACTCTTGACCCCCTACTCCAATCTCAACTGCCTCCGATCTTCAAATAGTGTCCTGGTACAAACTATGAAATCTAATAATTCAGGAGGTGATGCTCTCTATGCCAATTCTATTGGAAAGCTTTGGAATTCCCTTCCTTATAACCTGACTAACCACTTCACTCAGCCATTTTAAAATTAGTCTCAAATCATTCTTTAAGGTACACTGGCTATGTCCTTGTGACAATCCTGACTAATCCCATACTCATTTACCACCCACATACTATTATCTAAAGGTCTCTTCCCCCCACGCTTCTCTAGATCCCTTCAAACGTATCTCCTCTAAATCACCAAGCCCTTCTCTCTGTATGTTTAGATCCTCTTAGACTGCCCTCTCCGTATATTCCCAGAATCGACCTGTGAAAGAATTTTCATCCTTCTCCTTTGAGATTAAAATCTTAATCCTCTTTACTTCTTAACGTATCTGTATTTCTGGGTACTCACACATCATGTACTTGTGAATTTAATAGAATGTATTTTTTGAGTCTCTCTGTATTTTGTATACTATGAATTTAGCTGGATGTAAGTCTATGTATTGTTTTTTAAATGTGGAGCTTTTCTCCCCTGGTCTCTGCTGAAAATGGATATATATCCAGTCAGACTAACCCGGTAAACAAATGTAAAATAAAATAAATAAAAAATAAAATAAATTATTTTTGGCTTTTCCCTGATTCATAAACAAAAAAGT
Organism: Protopterus annectens; assembly: GCF_019279795.1. NCBI lineage: Eukaryota > Metazoa > Chordata > Ceratodontiformes > Protopteridae > Protopterus > Protopterus annectens. The sequence goes on from NC_056725.1 coordinate 1,670,485,466, forward strand.
TGACAGCTACAAGATATAGTCCAAGACCAGTCTGCAACAGCATTGACCTCTCCTGCTTTAGTCACTGTCTCTGAAGGTAGACAAAGGAGCTTCAAGTACTCAAGATTCCATTTTATCGGTTGTTCTTTTGCTTACATTCATTTAGGCCCTCACAGCTTGCTTGCTTCTTGCCGCTATAATTCAAACCTCTACTGACTTTGCAGCAGTGAGCTGATGACACAGTACCTCATATAGGCTCAGACTGAAAAAAAAAGATGTAATCTAAAGGGGACACTCAGAATTTCATGGCACCCTGTTTTGCTTCAATACAGAATATGAAATTTTACTGGCAAATACCAGTACTTGAGAGGATGCTTTACCCCTTGGGGTACTTCAGATGCTTTATCATTATACACTCTCATTTTTAAGAGCTATGCCTTCTGCACAAACACACACACACACACACACACACACACACACACACATACACACACTCAGTCGTGGGTGCATATCACCTCTGATATGTTAAAAGTTCATAGAATTTCCAACTGTATTTCAGATTTTAGTATGTTACATACAGATTTCAAGGGAGAATGGCCAATGACCCCCTACAAAATCTGTGTGCATGTATCTAATCAAAATGTCTAATTGCATTCCTGCTTTTGTTAGGGCACTGTGGTTAGTTACTCTCAAAAAAGGCACAAAAACATATTTTTATGGAAGCCTAAATCATCTGCTATTCCATATTAACCTATTTTTTATCAGCACATCTTCTCATGCCTTAATACTTGGAGGGCTAACCATGGAATCAGTCCACAGATCTCTTCTCTGTCCCTAGATATCCTAAAGACTTCATAGCTATTATTGCCCATGCCACTTCCTTTTACATCTACCAACAGCCCAACATCATCATTCAGCTTTTTTTGGTGTTTTTATTTAAATTTTAATGTAAGAATAATGCAAAAATACTGTATAATGATCAGTACAACAATTATACATATCAGACTTTTGCCAAACAAACTAAAAGCATAAAGCAGTTGTGCACATATAAGGAGATATAGTTAATATGTGGAACACTTGGTAAAACCATATGTGAGATATGAACACGTCACCTTGAATCATATAACACATTTATGCTATATGAAAAACAGATGAGTTACCAAAACTTATCTGTATATGGCATTGTAACCAGAAGGAAATCATATGAGATAGAATAGAGAAAACGGAGAGGCTTATATACTCGAGTGCAAGTGCAAAGATAGAGGTAAGGAGGAGTGAAGGGAGTTAGGCCGTAACCCAGGCAACTAGCAATGTAACTAGTAAGAGACAACTTATAAACTTTTAACTAACAAAGACTATAAAAAGAAAAAGAAATACAGAGATGGGGAAACATAACTCTGTGGTAGGATTATCTGACCAGCCATAGAATGCAGAGATGGAGAACCTGTTCCTTGCCCCTCCCCTGTGTTTTGCCTGACATTAGCAAAGGAGAGCCATTTTAATCTAACAATAGCCAAGGTATTCGTTTGCTGGCAACCTGCAGTTCCACCAGATAAATTAAGTTGATACTCAACCAGTATTCACTTGCCCCTGAAAGAACAGAGTTTCCTAATCTCTTGTAATAACTTTTTTGCTACCAGCAAAATAACATGCAAGAGGCTGGGCCAGGATAAACGAGGGACAAGACTACATAAGATAAGATCAGGGCACCAATAATCTTGTAATTCTTAAAAAGTTCCAGGGTTAGTCTATGTCCCTGGTTGACCTTTACTTCAAAGGAGACAACTTTTTGGTCTGAGCTGACTAGTGAGGGCATTACACTAGGAAGGGTACAACATTTCACCCATGTTTGTGAGGACCAGGTCAAAGATGTTTGCATCCTTAGTGGGCATACAGACTAGCTGGTCCAAGGTGTTTGCATTTACAAAAAAGTCCAGGAATCTTTGGGCCTGCATGTTAGGAGTCATGTGTGATTCCCAGTTTATATTGAAGTAGTTAAAGCCGTCCATGAATATGGTGTTAGGTTGAATGGGGAGTGTCATTAATGCATTTAAGTATGTATAATGGTTTTCTTGGGTCATAGAGAGGAACCTACAGCTTGCAAGGATATGACGTGCAGAAACCTAAGCACATCATACTGAAAAATAAGCCTTAAGGTGTGTTTATTTTTAATGTAGAGACACCTCCATCTTTTGTTCCCTGCTGTACAGTAGTTGGCCTAACTGTGTAGAAGACATTGTAGGCCTGCCCTGTCTAGGTGTCTCCACACATTTAAACCGTTTCTTAGTGATGGTATAGATTTGTACATTCCCCTGGATGAGGAGAGCCTGCAGGGAGTGCAGTTCTTGTTTACACTCCTGGAATTGAGCAGTAGCGCCTTCAGAATTTCTTGGGCTGGTTTAGCTATGTCTGTGGGTTTATCAGGTTGACCATGGCTGAAACAGGCAGCATGGAGGTGGACAATATTTTAACCAATATTTGAAATCCCAGAGGGGATAGATGCAGACTATCACTGGCAAAGCAACATGGTCTCTTGACCATATCCTCCCTGCTGACAAATATTTCACCCCCTTTCAAATAACGCCATATTCTAATTCAATTGTTAAAGTCAATTATTTTCAGCTCATATTGTGACATCACCCTTGTAGAAAGTAGAATGCTGCTCAATGCTAGGTTTATACCAGCCTGGGCCACATAGTCTGACAGCTCTGTTATGTCTCTCATCATATTGTCCAGGGAGGTACATCTCAGGTTGTTTACGCACACATGGACTATAGCTAAGTCACACTGGTACTAGTGGTTCAATGACCTAAGTGCATGCATGGTCTGATGGATCCTGGCCCTTGACAGACAGCTGAATGTGACTCTCTCCTTACTTAGCCTGGTAATGCACATCTGTGTATCTCACAATGGAGTCACCTATGATCAAAATATTGAGTAGTTTGCATGTGTGCCGTATGGGCTTAGAAGCTGAGTTATAGTAGGATGTTACTGTATGTGTTGCGTTGGATTTTGATTTTGTGGAATGCTTTTCAGATTGAGAAGATACTTTTGCATGTGCAATGTCTGGGAGGTCTTTGTGGTTTAGGGAGATGACATTTAAGAGCCTCAGTATATATGGATTTATGTGTCTGGTCCATACTATGTGAGGTGCGTGTAGTTTGTCAACCTATTTGTTATTATAAGTGCCTGTATGTGAGAACCTTGCCTCCACTAACATTATGTAACTACATCTCTCACACACAGTATTAATTTAAGTGCTAAGTGATTGTTAGTAAACACGAGACAACTGCTACATTCCCTCAGGATGCCCAAATCCACCAGGCTAGCTGCAGAGATAGCAGATACGTGCATTTCTTGTTCTACAAGAGGTTGGTAGCAGAGGAGTTTAGAGCTGGCTGGTTAGTTACTGTAAGAGTATAGACTACAATTGGGACTATATTAGAACAAACTCATTTCACAAATTAGTTGCTGTTTGTGCAGCTAAGTACTATGGGAATTTCAGAGGTAGTTTTATAGAGAAAATTTCAATTCTCTATGCTTGATTACATAAAGTGCACTGCTACCCCTGCTGTGCAATGAACAGAGTGATGTAAATGTGCTGAATTAATACAGGTAGACAAAAGTGACTGTACAATCTCAAGCAGAGCCAGATCATGGTCAAATGGGGCCGTAGGCAGGGTGATAGACTGGGGCCCCACAGAGCAGCACCTCCTACAGCAACCCCCTAGCCCCTTCCCCCTTCAGCAGCCCCCCTCCCCAGCCATTCCAGTTTCCATTACTTGGCTATTTCTCCCCAGTTACCATAAATGCTGTTCAAACCTATCAGTATGCATACTGTTTTCTTATTTAATTCTCCAATGATTACAGATATTGAAATAAAATAATACAAAGACTGATAGCCATTTGCTAAACAAATAATAACAGTCTCAGAATGAAAACAGACTTACCATGAGCAGTAAACATCTCTACTATTGAAACTCACATTCATTGAAACGGCATTAAATCCCACATTCAAAGAAAATGCATCTAGTCAGTGGAGAATTAAGTTTACCTTTGGGCTGTTTTCAAACCATAGGCTCCTTGCACACATTTTAGGGCCATGCGCATATGTATGTGCTCTTTTATTTCACCTTCCTTATTGTATAAATTATATTCCTTGTATAATACAGCACCACTTGTTACAGTGTGTATTAAATTTGTAGTTTTGAACATTTTTCCAATAATCAATGAAACAAAATGCATGACCCGGTAATGACAAAACTGCCCATTTCAGAACATTTTAAACATGAAAGGCCAAATTTCTTAATAATCTGAAAAGACCCCCACCACATAAAGCTTCAAAGTATGAAACATGGAATTAAATACCCTTATACTTGAATATTTCAATTATCTATCTATTAATTACAATACCTGTTCTACTACAAATAAATAAGCTTAACATTTCTTAAACTTCATTAATGAAGAAGCTCAAAGCTGAGTATGAAATTAAAAAACTCACTAATCCAAAAAATAACTGCAAATCTTCCTTTAAGTCATGAATTGAGAACTAATATCCAGCAATGTCTGAAGCTAGTCCACAGTAATGATGCACTCTATGAGCCAAAGGAAATAGCTAATGTCTTAGCTAGCAAATGTACTGCAAATTTTATTTCAACCACAGTTATAGCTATTCCACAGGTTCCACAACTCCAGCCACCCCCTTTAATTACTATGGAACAAGTTCTCTCAGCCCTCTAAAAGTACTATGAATACTGCATCCATGGGTCCTGATAGCATACCAGGCTGCCTAATTATCAGTGCCAAATGTGATTATTCTGAACCCTACTTAACCTCTTTAATCTAAGCCTTTCCAATGGTTATATTCCTGAATCCTGGAAAACAGCCATTGTAATGCCATTATACAAGGCTGGCCCAACCACAGACCCTGGTAACTATAGACCCATTAGTCTCAATATGCTGTGGAGTACATTATCGCAGACTTCATTAAACAGGACATTGAAAATCCTGGACTCTCATCAATTTGTCTTTGTCAAAGGAAGGTCCCACCTTTTTAACCTCATTAATTTATTTGCAAGTATAACTGAAACAGTGGATAGTGGCTATGCAGTGCATACAACATATCTGGACCTTGACAAAGCCATTGACACTATTCCTCTTGAAGGCATTATTGACAGACTTGTGAAACTGAATATAAATACTTATATTATGTGGTGGATAGATAAATGGCTGTCTGGCAGAACCCATGTTAGAGATAAAGGTGACACTTCTGAAAGCAAAGACGTTACCAGTTGTCTATCACAGGGGCTCAGTACTGGGCCCTTTCCTATTTGTCTTACATTTCGCAAACCAATGGGCCAGCACTCCTGGCCTACAGTTAACTATGTTTGCAGATTACTGTAAATTGGCTTTCATTTTTTCATCTTTAACTGACTCACAATTGCTCCAAAAGGGTTAGACTATGTAAACAATTGCTACAAGGACAATGGTCTCAAATTAAATGTCAAAAAATGTAGCATAGTTTATTTTGGTAAACAAAACAGTTTGATTTAACATATAAGAAATGCACCCCTCTAATCAGACACTGTTGTAAGGGATCTAGCAACTTCTATTAATAATTTCTTATCATTTGGCCATCATGTCTCCACAGCAGTTCAAAAGCCTTTTATCTGGCTTATCTAATTTCCAAAGGTATCTTCACTACATCTAAAGAATTCTTAATTCCCCTTTACTCGTATCTTATCAGACCCATTATCAAATATAATGCACCTTTTGCCATGTATTGGACTAAACATATCACATAACTTGAGAGACCTCAGAGATTTATAACTAAAAGGATCAGTGGCCTCAAAATCTTAATTATTAGGAGAGACTGGCAGCCCTTTCACTTTCCTTCGACTCTTAGAGTCCCCTGTGGAGATCTAGGCATTTCTAGCCATTAAAGAGTGAACCCTATTTGACCACCCATTCCATCTCAGAACTAATGGTACCTCAAATATGCAGTTAAAAGAAATAAACCTTCATCAGCAGATAAATAAGACATGTTGTCTTTATAGATTATACCCTAATGTATGCTTCACTTCTAAATCAAACTTCCACTATGTCAAGCAGAGTAGCACCCTTACTACCTTCAAGGTAAACTAAGAGAAGTGGATAGGCAGCCTCAAATTCTCCTCCAGTCTATCTTGTCATGCCCTCCTTGAGACTAGAGGAAACTTTTGAATAGGGTCTTTGGCTAGACTTGAAATAGTGTGGAGACTGATTACCTAGTACATACCTATGAACCTGTCCTGTCACATATGTATCTAGTGTTCTGTTTTTAACCTACCTTTCTCCATGATATATAAAATGCAATCTGTATATTAATGTCGTCTTGGTAAGATTTTGTAAAAACAGGGCCCACTAAATGAAAGTGCTCACCAAGATTTGAGGATGAATTCAGTTCAGCCATACACTTATATTTCTCTCCTTTCACTTTTATGTAACCCACAGTGTTAAGACAAACCATGTAAATTGAAATTTGCATGCTGTACATACTTTTCTTCAGATGGTCTAATCTTTCAGCTTATCCCAGTTAGGGGTCGCCACAGCGGAACTCCAGTCCGCTAATGATTGTCTAATATATATATATATATATAAACTGCTTTGTAGAACATTATTATTTAATCTGGCATTGTTAGTGTCTGGAAACATTTCTAGATACCACCCATATCGGGATGCCAGAGTAGTTTTCCATATATGTATAAGTGGAGAATAGCCCTACTCCTCTGTGGGATCCATTTTGAAAGGTGGAGCACCAGAGTTCAGAACAACTGCTTAACAAGTAAAGTGCAGCTTCTGCAAATATTCATCTCTTTTCTTAATACTGCATGTAAATAGTGATGAACAGTGTAAGCAAATAACATGACAAAAATATGACATGTCCTCTTTCAATTTAGTGATACCTTAGTATAACCCCTTTAACAAAAGGCATTTTGATTTTATATCTCAAGTCTGTAAGGTAAAGGACTTACATTTTCTACTTATTATTTCACTTTTTTCTTAACATTACATTTTTCATTTACAGGGTCTCATTCCATGTAAACTGTACAATTTGCTGTGCAGGTATACATTAGATACGAGTACCATTCTTGGTAAGGTCAAATCCGTGTGCAGGTAAATTTATTAAGACAATGTTGATCTCATATAAACATGTAGTTATATTCTATATTTTAAACATTTTGTCTACCTTAAAATTACCATCACCTTCCCAACCTGTCTAAACACAGTTGGTGAACTCTGCAATATACATGCTTCCTTAAGTCCCCCACCTTAATTAAACCTCTGCTTCTTAAGGCTGAAATGTAAGACTGCCTCAATTAAGAGTATCAAATGTTGTTTTCAGAAGGAGCACAGCTTGCCAACATTATGCTCTTAAATATGTCAGGAACCATGCTTCTACAAGTGCAAAATAATCCAGCAACTTGGTTTTATGGATTAGGGGCATTTTATGAGGAAGAAAAACAAAAGTATTTTATACCCACACTGACTGGTTATACTACCTGATAGTTTACTTATAATGATCTTATCATCTGGATTACCTCTTAGTACCTGCCTGCCTCATTTATTTCTCTTGTATTTTAGATCACAATTTCTTCCACAAATGGAAAAATCATTCAGACTGTGTGCTAGTACCTTACTTCTTAAGGTCTTTTTATGTGAATTGTTGGTGTTTAGTATTTTAATGGATTACTTTTCTCAAGCAACAATGTGATACTCAGAAAACTCACAAAGTAAAGCAGTGAAGATTGTCCTCTTTATAGGTTCATAGGTAGGTACTAGGCTAGCTGCCCTGGGGCATTTATAAGCCTAGCCAGAATGTGTTGGCTTTCACCACCCTTTTTGACTAGATTCCCGAGCCTCTGTCCAGCAGGGCCATAGAAGTGATCCCAGGAGTAAATTTACGATTTCTATCCATTCATCAAGATTTCTCTTGAAGAGGGTCGGCGAGGGGCTCTGCCTAACATGAACCAGGATTCTGTTCCAGAGCAAGGGAAGCCTTTGGGATATGAATCTATCCCTCCAGCATGTCCTATTTATTGTTGTGCTGAGGTTTAAATCCCTTGAGCGTGTAGCTCTAATGGATTTGGCTTTCTTGAGGTGGAGCATGTCCATCAATTCCGGGTTAGACATGGCCTTGTATGTCAGGCAGAGATCGCCTCTGAGTAGGCGGTAAGCAACTGAGTAGAGCTGGAGTTTCTTTAGTTGAGTAGCATAGGGCATCTGTATGAGGCCCACGATCATCTTGGTGAGGTACTTTTGTGGTCTCTCCAGCTGTTGCAGGTGTTGGGTAAGATACATCCCAAATGGAGCATTGTACTCAATTAAGGGCCTGATGAGCGATGAGTAGAGGGGCACAATGACTTCTCTTGATCTAGATGTGAACCCTTTTGTGATTATGTGAGCTATATCGAAGGTTTTTCTAACCACTTTGGCAATGTGATTGTCAAAGGTAAGGTTACTATCTACTTGGGTCCCCAGATCCCTAATTACTTCTTCCGTACTTAGTGGATTACCTCCTATGTGGTAGTTTGTGGGCACTTTGTTTTTCCCAAAGGGGATGACTATGCACTTTTTGGCATTTAGCTTAAGGCCATGATTTTGAAATATCTGGGCCCAAGAAAACACAAGAGTCAAGAGCATCTGAAAGAGGGCTTATGCCCACACTCAAAATTTCTTTAAAACTGGTAGGTTTTCCAGCCATCTTAAAACAGGAAATAGAATAAACATTTTTTTTTAAATAGGAAAGAGGAGAAAACTAAATTACCAGCAATGGTAACTAAGCGATCACAAGGATAAAGGTAAAGTGGAGGGAAATACAAACAATGGTAATTAAATTACACTAAAAAGTAAGTGTAGGTTAAGGGAGGAATAAATGTGCCATACAAAAACAAAAAAGGGATAAAGATAGCAAAAAACAAAATCAGTTTACTTATCCAACCAGAAAACACTAAAGCTTGAGCGTTAACAGCACCCACATCCATACACAAAGGCGGCAAACAAGATCCGAGGTATGGTAGGGGATCACAGCATTATGGGTAAGCTGCAGAGTTTCCAGTATCCACGAGGTGTAAAACACAAGAGTCTAATCTGACCCCAAATGCTGAGAAATTAATGAAAATTGACACCAGACACTTTTTTCTCTATCATATTGCAATTCCTGTTTATATAACTCTAATTTAACTTTAATCTCTCTACAAACTGTCTAAAATTTCTCTAAATATCTAATCACTGATTAAATACAACTTCTATGGCAATATTTTTCCATTACATCTAATTTGGTATAATTATTTAAACTGTAGATGTCTTTTTTTATTTTTGAAAATTGATTTGAGATTTTCTCCCCATGTCTCTGCTGAAAATGGGCACCTACCCAGTCGGTAATCAAATGTCAATAAATAAAATAAAGTTGAGTTATGTGAAACAGATGCAAAGATTTATTTCTGTGCCACAGATCCAAACCATAATCCCGTAAGGTAAGCATAAGAAACTTTTTTTGGTTTCTCTATATCCTAACACAGCTTCCCCACTTGCTCAACTCTAGATTCCCCAGGCATGACCATTAGCTGGGTGGGTTTACCAACTCTTCAGGAAGTAGACTTCATGGTAATTCATTGTTCAGTCTGAACACAAGGGATCCTAAGAGGAGTTGCAAGTGTGGAGCCAGGAGTCATCACATATGGCAACTGGACATAGTCCTTAACCAAGGTGAGTGGTTAATGCAATCATGTCAAGACACCACTAGACACCCTATACTTACTGAGAGGACCTGTAAGGCTCCTGCTCTCCAGGAGGTCAAACAAGCACATGGATTCCACAAACCTTCCCAGGAATAGTGAAGCTGGCCTTTGGCCACTTCATTCTATCTTCCCAGACAACCTTATTGTTGACCCACATGTTACCAAAGTCAGGTTGCTGGTAGCACAGCTAGAAGCTCTGCTTATGCATCATCAGGCTGACATAACCTTTAATAATCTTCTGGTAAAAACTCCAAAAATTCTCATTCATTCATTTCAAGAAACTGCAAATCAAAACTGCTTCTTGCTTCAATACAGCACGCACATTAGTTCTACTGCTTTGTGGGGATTTGCAGGAAATGAATGTCTATTAACATCATTAGCTGCAAAAGGTTAATCAGCAAATTCATATTATATAAAACCTGTTCTGGGTTAAAGTTTGTCATGTATTTGGCACTAAAGGAAGAATTTCAAATCAAGCTACACAACTGCATAGAAACCATGGTCAAGTTTAATACAAGGGATTCCTTGGTCTGCAATTCCAAGTAAATGTTTATAACAAAGCATATTAATTTTCTTTCCCCTTGTGATTGATTTTCTTTCCCCTTGTGATTGATTTTCTTTCCCCTTGTGTAGCAGATGAAGATCCAAATCCACCAGGTGACTGCATGTAGCCACCTCCACCCATTCCAGAATCAGTGTAACTACCTCCTCCATAGCCACCATCAAAGCCTCCTGGAAGAAAAAAAATGTTGAATATTACTGAGGAGAGGGGCACCATAAAGGAGAGAGGGTAATAAAAATGTAGATGTAATGGTTTGTCTAGTAGAGAGGCTAAGACAGTGCTGGTGCCTATAGAGAATACCAAGCTTTTGGTGTGTGTTTGTTTTTGTGTTATTGTTTATGTGTAGGTCAAAGTTAAGGTTTTCATCTATAATAATGCCTAGTAATTCAGTGTGGGATAACGTCTATCGTGGTATTGTCTTGGGGTTGTATAGTGAATAGTTTTATTTTTTTATCTAGGAGAGTGGTTTTCTTAGGGGTAAAAACTATTAGTCCATTTTTTTTTTAAATTTAGGGCAAAATGACTGTTAAGCATCCAAGCTGCAGTAGAGGTGAGGGCATTCTGGGTGATTTGCTGAAGTTCAGAGCTGGAATTTGCAGTGCATATTATTGCAGAGTTATCAGCATACTGGATTACTGAGCATTGTGAGAGAGTGGAGTGAAAGTTGTTAATAAAGATTCTAAATAAGAGAGGACCAAGTATGGAACCTTGGGGTACCCCTGTGGAAATACTGAGGAAGGGAGAGTAAGATTGTTGCCATTTGGTGGATTGCTACCTATTGCAGAAATACTGTAGCTACTGAACCATTGTAAGGTAAGTGGAGAAATGTGGAGGGTGGATAGTTTGAGAAGGATAGTGTGGGAAATGGTATTGAAAGCTTTGCAGATGTCAAGGAAAAGGGAAGCAATTATTTTACCAGAAACCTGTGCCCAGTTAGCTGTATCAAGGAAGGATAGGAGGGCGATAGTGGTGTTGTGTTCTGGTCTGAAACCTTGCAGAGTGGGTGATAGAATTTGATTTTTAAGCTGGTGGTTGAGGAGTTGAGGAAATGAGCTACTTGAAATCCTGAAATAAAATGAGGATGCATTCAGTGTGGGTTCCAGACCTGTGACCACAGTAATAATATGACCACACTGTTTTCCTGCTACTGGTTAATGAAAAACCCAGAAGAATTTTTAATGGCAAAGACCAAGATGTATAATGAACCCAAACAAGACATAGCCCAGATAGCATTAATTAATTAATTACAGTCTGTTACCCATGGTAGCCTGTCTAGGCTGATAGCTTCTTTTCAGCAGAGCCATGGGGATGAAAGCTCCCCAGGTCAATTATTTTCATTTTACAGCATAAGCATACAAACAATAGTAAATGACAATGCCAGGAAAAAATAATAACAGAAGTTTCATAAAGTCATTACATTTAGTATTAATATGGCAATATTCAAATTTCATTATATACCTTATTTACACTTTAACATCATATAATTTGGAATTGTCTAGAAGCTCCTTTAATAAAAGATATGTAAAACTGGAAGGTTATAGATAAGAAAAGTGGTAAAAAAAGAGTCAAAGATTAATGTAAGTATTAGGAGACATGGATAGGTGTGATAAGCATTAGATGTAAATGAACATAATGTTACAGTAAGCATAGAGCAATAAACATAGACAGGACCAGTGCAGGAATGATTAGCGAAAGGAGGACTTAATGTTAAATAAGTTTAGGAGCTGGTTGTCAGTAAAGTGAGTAAATGAACGAGTGAAAACTGGGGAATGATTAAAAAGGAAGTAAATGTTAGAAGTGCAGAAGAAAAGCATTCAGACAGGTATGGTAGTGGGTGCACTCCGGGCTCAGCCCTGAGCCCACTCTTGCTCATTGTGGTGATGGGCAATATGCGCAAATGGATTGGGAGGGACAGATCGGCAACATGGCACTACAACCAGACTCTGTACAGGAACTTCATCAAATGATAAAGGCAGTAGCGTAGCAAGGGTAGGGCAAAGGGAACAGATGCCCAGGGCACAATTGAGAGTTCCTGGAGGCTGCACTCCTGCAACAGGTGTTATCTATGTACTGAAGCTCCTGTTTTTTGCTTGCTCTTCACTTGAAAAGCTAAGGGGGTGCTTTACTTCGGGGACTGTCACCAGGTGCTAGATGAGCCAGATATGGCTCTGGGTAGGGAACTGGGATGCACAACTAAAGGCACATGAGATGAAACTGAATACCTACAAGACAGGAGTAAAGGAAGCAAATGTGGGAAATCAGGAGAAGCTGAAAATTGAGATAGAAGGGAAAACTGTTGAACAAGCTAACAGATTCAGGAATCTGGGGGTGTAGCTGAGAAGAATGGAAATCTGAATGAGAAGGTCAAAGCTGGAATGGAATCAGAAGTGCTGCAGCAAACTGGCACAAAATGCCAGGGGTAGTGTGTGACAGAAGAATGCCAAAGGAGCTGAAAAGTAAGGTGTACACAACAGGGGTGCAGCAATTACTCAAGCATGGTAAAGAAGCTTGAGCAATGAAGGCAAAGCAGTTGGAGGATCTTGAAGTGATGGAGTTGAAATGCTTGAGATAAGTAGTAGGATGCATACTGTGAGACAGGTGAAGAAATAAGGAAATCAGAGTGAAAACCAAGGTAGCCCCAGTTGCAAAGAAGGTCAGGGGATTAAATCACAGTGGTTTGGGCACATGTGCTGGAAATCAGAAAACAATTTAATAAAACAGATTTGGGAGAGACAGGAAGAATACAAGAGGAGATGAGGAAGTCCTGCCAAGAGATGAACAGATTATGTGGGAGAAGACCTGTGACAGTTGTTCCTGACTTTTGAAGAGGGTAGGGGGGTGGCCCCAAATTGAGTGAGGCAAAAACAGCTGACAACATCTCAATCCCATCTAAAAACAGGAAAGAGGGGTTGATGTTGATGGCTGTTGACTACTGAAATGAGCAATAAATGATGTATCAATGATTAGTGGTAAAGATTAGTATGTTAGTGTGGTGGAACTTAGGCATTGTTATTGGATATTTCTCTACGTAATAAATATTATATTAATGCCTAGTGGCAACTATTAGTATTTTATCAAGGTGGTTTAAGTAGTAAGTTTGGAAGATGATTATTTTTTACATTAGGGAAGTTTTTTGTTTTGCTAGCAGTACCTTGTGGCTATGTTCTGACTGTATTGTAGATAGAATCAAGTTTCATGTTTTAGACACAGATACTGAATAGACTGAACCTCTGTATTGATTTTATTGAAAGTATTTGGTTTTGTTTTTATCTCTAAGTAGTCTGGTTCAGTTGACAGCCATGGTGGGTGCAGCGGTAGCGTTGTCGCCTCTCAGCTGGAGCGCCTTCTGTGTGGAGTCTGCATGTCCTCCCTGCGTCAAGTGGCGTTCAAATGACATGCTGAATAGGCGTGCCTTCGTTGAAGGTTGGGTGTCGAGCTGGCACCTCGGCACCATAAAAATCTACTGCCGATCATTAGTGGACCGGAGTTCTGCTGTGGTGACCCCTAACTGGGAAAAGCCGAAAGAAGAAGTCTGGTTCAGTTGCATTTTTTGAATGTGTCTGGTAAGTGCTGGACATTTGTTTGAATTATGCAGGATGATGTGTATGACTCAACTGCAGGGGTTTAAGGACATATTGTAATTCTAGAGCACAGGAACATAGGAGCAAGTGATTAGATGGCCATATTCACCTTTAAGCAGGCCCTTTTCAAATATTTAATATAGACTCTGTTTCGTTAATAGCAGTACAGAGATGGGTCCTGCGTGTTAAATTTGCAGTATGTTTTAGTACTTTTGTGTTAGTTTTAATTTGTTATGTTGGGATTTTTGTATATTTTATGTTTATGTTATGATTCAGATCTGCCAAGGAGTTGGTCACATGATGCAGTCTACACAAAGAGTGAATAAATTAAATACTCATCCATCTTTGGTAGTACCACAGAAAATTCCACAGTACACTACCACAGAAGCTTCCATAGTGACTTCCATCTCATTCTGCCAATCTGAACATCTAACAAGGCTCTGTAAACAGTACAAGCTGCACATATATATCTCATCATCTCTGTATTTGTAATACAAATTACAAACATTCCTCTCTCCCTAATTTGTCAATACAACATCATGATGCTGTGCAGGGTAGGACTCTTAATACTTCACATTCCAGTTATACATGAAAAACTCCATTTATGGCAAGGGAAAGCCCCCCCTTCCCAAGGAGTATGGTAACACCTTAACATGCTCATGTCTAGTGTAGTCCCCCTCCCATCTCCCCACCCCATCACACTAGTAAATAATACTGTTAAATGATGTAAAGACCCCTCCTACCTCACTATTCTGCATATAAGCTAGTGCTTGCTTGCACTAACCATTCGGCTTCCATTTTCTTATGTCCAAAGTAATCATATACATAACTGAAACCCCCTCCTTCCTCCCCCCAATTGTCTTGTTGCTAGAAATAATCTTATCGTATTAATTGAAGTCCCCTTACATTCATATTCCCCCCTTATTGTCACGCACTTGGTCATAATTTATGGGTAGTAAAGTCCACATCCAGCTAGACAAAAAAAAAAAAAAACAACTACAAACATAACTCCTCTCAGACTCAGCTGCTCCCCCCATAAATTGGAGTAGCAGGGAGGTGAAGCACTACTGCAAAAACACACTTTAATAAGATTATAATCTAACATATTTTGAGATCCACTGTATTTTTATAGTGTTTTAATTTTATAGCTACATGGCTCTTAATTACAAATAAACTTTTCTAATATTCAGCCTCATGGGCCATGAAAATAACTTAGAAACTCTGCCTATAAGTAGCCTGACCTCCCTACCATGTCTTGGATCCAAGGTGCACTTGTAAATAGTGTTCACATCAAAGATAAAGCACCTGCCATTTCCCCGAGTCATGCTTTAAAACAACTGCTCATTTTCAGGATAATCCCTCTTCCTGCCATCTCAGGTCACAGGTGCCATGCACCGTCAGTGCTCATGTCTAAGACAGTGTACATTCAGTGCTCATGTCTAAGGCAGTGCACATTCAGTGCTCATGTATAAGGCAGTGCACCATCAGTGCTCATGTCTAAGGCAGTGCACATTTAGTGCTCATGTCTAAGGCAGTGCACATTCAGTGCTCATGTCTAAGACAGGGTACATTCAGTGCTCATATCTAAGGCAGTGCACCTTCAGTGCTCATGTCTAAGGCAGTGCACATTCAGTGCTCATGTCTAAGACAGTGTACATTCAGTGCTCATGTCTAAGGCAGTGCAGCTTCGGTGCTCATGTCTAGGGCAGTGCACATTCAGTGCTCATGTCTAAGGCAGCATACATTCAATGCTCATGTCTAAGGCAGTGCACATTCAGTGCTCATGTCTAAGGCAGTGCACATTCAGTGCTCATGTCTAACGCAGTGCACATTCAGTGCTCATGTCTAAGGCAGTGTACATTCAGTGCTCATGTCTAAGGCAGTGCACATTCAGTGCTCATGTCTAAGACAGTGTACATTCAGTGCTCATATCTAAGGCAGTGCATCTTCAGTGCTCATGTCTAAGGCAGTGCAGCTTCAGTGCTCATGTCTAAGGCAGTGCACTTTCAGTGCTCATGTCTAAGGCAGCATACATTCAATGCTCATGTCTAAGGCAGTGCACATTCAGTGCTCATGTCTAAGACAGTGTACATTCAGTGCTCATGTCTAAGGCAGTGCAGCTTCAGTGCTCATGTCTAAGGCAGTACACATTCAGTGCTCATGTTTAAGGCAGCATACATTCAATGCTCATGTCTAAGACAGTGCACATTCAGTGCTCATGTCTAAGGCAGTGCACATTCAGTGCTCATGTCTAAGGCAGTGCACATTCAGTGCTCATGTCTAAGGCTGTGCACATTCAGTGTTCATGTCTAAGGCAGTGCACATTCAGTGCTCATGTCTAAGGCTGTGCACATTCAGTGTTTATGTCTAAGGCAGTGCACATTCAGTGCTCATGTCTAAGTTAGTGCACATTCAGTGTTCATGTCTAAGGCAGTGCACATTCAGTGCTCATGTCTAAGGCTGTGCACATTCAGTGTTTATGTCTAAGTTAGTGCACATTCAGTGTTCATGTCTAAGGCAGTGCACATTCAGTGCTCATGTCTAAGGCTGTGCACATTCAGTGTTTATGTCTAAGGCAGTGCACATTCAGTGCTCATGTCTAAGTTAGTGCACATTCAGTGCTCATGTCTAAGGCTGTGCACATTCAGTGTTTATGTCTAAGTTAGTGCACATTCAGTGCTCATGTGTAAGGCAGTGCACATTCAGTGCTCATGTCTAAGGCTGTGCACATTCAGTGTTTATGTCTAAGGCAGTGCACATTCAGTGCTCATGTCTAAGTTAGTGCACATTCAGTGTTCATGTCTAAGGCAGTGCACATTCAGTGCTCATGTGTAAGGCAGTGCACATTCAGTGTTCATGTCTAAGGCAGTGCACATTCAGTGCTCATGTGTAAGGCAGTGTACATTCAGTGCTCATGTCTAAGGCAGTGCACATTCAGTGCTCATGTCTAAGGCTGTGCACATTCAGTGTTTATGTCTAAGTTAGTGCACATTCAGTGCTCATGTCTAAGGCAGTGCACATTCAGTGCTCATGTCTAAGGCTGTGCACATTCAGTGCTCATGTCTAAGGCAGTGCACATTCAGTGCTCATGTCTAAGGCTGTGCACATTCAGTGCTCATGTCTAAGGCAGTGCACATTCAGTGCTCATGTCTAAGGCAGTGCACATTCAGTGCTCATGTGTAAGGCAGTGCACATTCAGTGTTCATGTCTAAGACAGTGTACATTCAGTGCTCATGTCTAAGGCAGTGTACATTCAGTGCTTGTGTGTAAGACACTGTACTTTCAGTGCTAAGCTGAACCACTCTATTTTACACCTTAACATGTCATAACCCAGTCATTCAAAAATGAGCTGCTTATGCAACTTGAAAGTAAAATAATCTAGGATGCAACAGTTTGATTTTGTCTGTTTTTGCTTATGTAACTTATAATACCAGGGGCATTCTGCTGAGCTGTTAATGAGTTCAGCTGGCATAGATGGGTCTAGGGTGCAGAAAGATAAAGCCATGAGTCTAACCCAAAAAAACCTGGGTTCAGTTAGTGACACTGGTACTGGAAAAGCTAGGCAGAAAGGGTGGAAATTAGCAGCCATCACCAGATGGGTGGGAGAGATGTAGATCAACCCGCAACAAGTCTGATACGTAGGGGAGGCCAGGTATCATATTAAGTTTTACAGCAACAATGAGCTACAGTCATAAGCCTATCGAGTAGTAGTCAGCTATAACTGGACAAGCATATGCACAAAAGGGTTTATATGCCTCCAGTGCTGTGAGACACATACACACACATATATACACACATATAAACACATCTAGGACTCTTATGGAATCCAGGAACTTACAACTTGCAGGAAATAGTTTCCATCTGTAAGCACTTGTGAAGGAATATGCAAACATGCCAATAGGGATAAGTAATTCCATGGTGCCTGTTAGCAATTAGAGTCCCTCTTTAAATGTAGTGTAAAGCCAGGCCCTCTGGCTCTTTGGGACAAGGGTGGCCCTGGTGCAGAGAGATTAGGGAATGCTATAAGATGGACCGAGTTCCTTTCATAGCAGCTTGGATAATGCTCATCAGGTCAGTCTTGCCTTTTATGAAGAATGAGTGAGCCAAAAACTTTTTAGGCAGAGATAATGATTAGCTGACATGGAGAAAATGCAGAAAAAAGATCCAGCTTGTTTACCCTGGCAGCAGACCCCATAAATGCCTAGAAGTACAGTAAGCACCCCTCAAAGCTGTAAGGAAAGTGGGGAATAATATAGGACAGCATGCTCTTTGTAGCAATATGGCTGTGCTGCAGCTCGGGGACAGAGCAGTTTGCTGTATGTCATAATGTAAAGATGTAAACATGGTTCCAATGCTTCATGACTTTTGTTAGTTTCAGAATGAGAAGATGGGCTGCAAAGTACTGCAGAGTGCTTATTGGCATTTAACTTTGCTGTGTTTTATGCCACAGTGACATTTAAGGAATGTACATTTTGTTGCACTATGGAACAGTCACTGGAATATTCCCATCATGATGACTATTGCATAAAATAATATGCAGTAGTGGGACTTTCCCTTATTTTGCCATAAATTATAATTTTATGAGTCCCATCCAAGTTTACCAAAATGATGGACATAGAGATCCCTCTCATGCTTCATTTGGCTTTTCTGATTCACACTATAAATCTTGGACATAGACTACTATACCTTTGTTGTACGTACTCTGCTAAACATTTTAATAATTTTTTATATGCTGTTCGATGCTAAAATTCATAAAATTCATCACGTTAAAAAGAAGAGTATTAATGTTCCAACTTTAATACATTTGCTAATGCTATAAGCCCATCGACAATACTGTACCAGTATGCAAATTATAATGGCATATTATTATGCAGCTGGCTGGTGGGACCATATTAGGTACGTCAGGGAGGGGTCAGTTACGATAGCATACTGGAGCTTGAAATTTTCAGGTTAACCCTTGCAGATTTACACAATAAATTGTAATGATTTACCAAACATCTAATTTACACAGCAGTACACAGTAGCACCATTAACCCATGAACTCTCATATTTCCAGAACAAATCTGATGTATTGTTGCTAACTCAAATTGAAACTGTAAAATTCAGTAGTATGAATTGTTGATACAAGTCTGCTCCATGTCATTAACACACACGCACATGCACACGCACGTCAACACTCACACAAACAGTAAAACCTGGTTGATCTTATTTAGGCTTTACTCCCAAACGTTTACAAGGTACATCCTGTGAAGAGCCACATGGTCCTAACCTAGTTGGGTGTTATAATATTATTTAGTATGTCTCTCTGATTTCTCTGCATACTTTGAAGTGTTTTCAGACAGGTAAACTAGAGGAAAATGTGCTTAGCCAGATTTAAACACATTTTCTATTGTTCAATTTGGTTTCAAGGGGCCAATTGACTTTAGCCAAATAAACAGATAATGCCTGTTTTCCTGAAAAAACATTATTTACACACTCCACACACCTAACAAAACATTGCTGTAAGTCATCGACTCTTTTCCCATACTGCTTTGATGTATCTGTCTGTGATCCTGCCTTCTCACCTTTTTAACAGCAAAAGGCCAATTTCCTGGTTTTCTTTAACAGACCACTTAAATACTTCATATGACAATGGGAGGACTCTGAAATGTATGTGCATTCATCTTCTTTCCCTTTCTGTATTACTTTACCTGTTTTCCATAATTAATGTTTCTGTCTTCGTTACTATTAAAGACAGCTGTGTGAAAGCATTGCATAGCCCTGGACTGGTATTTTAATCAACTGTCTGTATCTGTTGTCGTAAAAATCAGCAGAGCAGTAACATATTCTGATGTCATGAATATAATAAGACTGTCCAGAGTAGACAAAAAGGAATAATATAAATAAAACAAAAAAAGAAGAAAGTTACTAAGATACAGTATAACTACACTTTTAATAACAGTCCACAACCAAACATCTCAGCAAAAGAATGACTTCAGAAGGTTGTTATACAATGTTATCCTTCTTTTTGTAACAAATCTTATACTCCATTTTACACCATTAAAACTCATTAATGCATTAAACTGAAAGAAACTGAAAACTCTTAAAAGCATGCTATAGAGTAGCCAAATAGTTATACACAAAAGGAATAATTTCATCTAATATAATACTCCCAACTCGCATCAGTGTTCAGTCCTTTGGGATAAATAGTGTCATCCTTCAAAATAAAATAGAATTCTTTAGCTAATAAAATGTCTTCCATATTATCCCGCATGTATCAAGTTTATCAAAAACAATGCAGGAGATCACACATGTAATGCTGCCAGGAATAGCAGTGTGATGCTGGTTAATATGAATTGCCCCTGCATTTAATGGGGAACTACATTTAATTTGCCTCACTTGTTTAAAAATCCCTATTCCTGAACATGTCATTTCCCAGTGACCACATGGACTTTCTTCTAATCTTAACCTTCCCTGTTTATATATATATATATATATATATATATATATATATATATATATATATATATATTTATCTGTCTTTGTTTACTGGGAAAGTCTGACTGGGTAATACCCATTTTCAGAGGAGACCCGGAGAGAAAAGCTCCATTTGTTTACATTGCATTATACTAAGTTCCAGTTAAACACATAGTAGCTACATTTCTATTTACATTTATACACAAACAGTAGTTACATTTATACTAAGATTTTATAGAGGTGGAAGTTACTAAAGAGAAACCCATGTGCAAATGAATGGATTGTACAGGCAGCAGTTATGTATAAAATTGTTTTGTCATTTCAGTGAAAGGTTGAGAATATTATGCTTAAGGAGAGTATTTGGACAGTATTGTACAGTGAAAAAGTTTTAACCCTGTGATGAGCATATACAGGAAAAGGACTGATTAAGATGCTTAAGTAGTGGTTTAAAACGACTGAGTTTGTCGGAGAGTTTTATTTGTGAGGCCATACTATTCCAGAGTTTAGCAATGCACTGGGAGTAGAATGAGTCTCCTGCAACATTATTTGACTTATTTATAAGCAATAAGAATTTGTTACTAGAACGGAGGTCCCTTGTTGGACAGTAGAGCAGTAATACATTTTGTGGTGCTGGGCATTTTTCAGGATGATGAATGAGTTGTGAAAATGTTAGGTAGTTGTGCAATTCAAGCTGGTTTAATTACTTTAAGCTATGACAATGGTGGGTCCTATGAGAGAGACTGGTGGCAAATTTAATTATTTTATCGTAGCGGGAGGCAAGTTTCTTTCTTTGAGGATTGTTAGGATAGGGGTGGCGTATAAGACAGTTGGCAATAACAAGGTGCTGGCTATAGTTTTTCTTGCAGTATCTGTAAGAAATCCATTGATCCTATAAAGGCGCCTAGTTTCTGGTGTGTAGCTTTAATTGTATGTAGTATATAGTGGTCATATTTGAGATTGTCATCTAATGTCTAGAAGTTCACTGTGAGTTACAGTTTCAATGACAGTATTATTTGTTGACTTTATGATAAAAGATTGCTTTCGATTTTGGGAACGGTGTGAGGTAAAAAGCATTAACTTAGTTTTCATGGGGTTGAGTAAGAGGTTTGATTCTTTGAGCCAGGTTTCTACAGAGGAGAGAGATATACACACACACCAGTATACTGTATGCAGCCACAATGGTAATGAAGTCAACAAGTGAGTGATGCACGCTATGTCCCAAAAGAAAAGCAGATACAAAGGAAAGTAGATCCTTAAGGATGAAGATATAACATTAACTTGAATGCTCTGAACAACTTGAAACTAAAACAGAAATGTAAAAAGTAAAATGTGATACCTTATTATCATTTGTGACAGAATTTATTTATTCATTTATTTATTGGCATTTGTTTACCTGGAAAGTCTGACTGAGCAGTACCCTTTTTCAGCATAGGCCCAGGGAGAAAATCTCCATTACACAGACATCATGAACATCATTTGCATTGTTTCATAATTTACAGGCAGTTTCATTAATGAGCAGCAGTTCCGTTATTCAGACAGTCTTCATATCAGTTACACTGTTTACAGTTTCCATTAAAAAAACAAGAGTTACATGGGTTGTATATGAATATTTTTATTACAGGGAGGTATATAAAGTGCAGTATCATCAGTATGCATAGATTGTCAGGTTTTATGTAAGAATATTTGCCACTATAAAGACTTACTCAAAAGCTATAACATATGAAGATAAGACAGAGTTAGAACAGCCCAAAAAAAGGAAGGAGAAAAGGCACAAGGAAGATACAGGAGATAAGATAATAGAGGGGGATATATTTGTGATAATGGTACATTAAGTTTTGTGTAGTAGACATGTGGTACAAGATCATATAGCTGTAGTAGTACCCATTTAACCACAGGAGTTGCAGGTGTAGAACCGTTTATCTATCAAGTGTTGCTTCAGTTGGCATTTAAATTCTTTCAGGTTGCAGAATGTTCTTATGTGGAGTGGGATGGTATTCCAGCTGTTAGCAATGCAGTGCAAATACAGGGACTGTCCTACAAAGTCATTATGTTTAGTTATGGAGAGTAATGATGTGATAGTGGAGCATAGGGGTCTCTTAGTAGTGTAAGGTTGAATGATAGAGTAAAGAAATAGGAATTTTTTAGGGTTGTGCAGTAGTCTGAAGGCTGTAATTAATTCTGAGTACAATAAAGAATTATTTCGTTCAAGACAGCTTAGTTATTTTAGTGAGAGGCAGCGAGGTGATTGATGTACGTTATTCGTGGGTTGCAAATTTGGATACTTTATTGTAATATTCTTCTAGTATGGCTGATGGAGAGGATTTGAGATTGGTTAGAAAAGGAAAGGCATATAATAGGGTGGGTACAGCAGAAGTGGCTGTTTTGTTTAGCAGCGTCTGTAAGGTAGTGTTTTACTCTATATAGGCTACCTAGCTTTTGATGTGTCTTCTTTATGGTTTGCTGAATACTGCATATTTGGCTGTGTTAGAAGAATTTTAAGCATGTATGACCTACCAACTCCTTTATGTATTTTTAGATGCCAGTTAGCTACCTTTTTTAAAGAAATCTGCAGGGGGCAGTGCAAACTAATACAAGGTATTTATTTTGATACATCCAGTGTGGCATTATTAACATGAAAAGCACATTTGCCCTGAGATTAATTCACTTTAACTAGCCTGTGCATATTCCGAAGTAAATTTGTGAGGGATAAGAATATTTTCATTTCTGGTGTTGGTGTTTACCTGTTTCACGACCAGGAAAGTAATACCGTTGCACACTGGTCCAACTATTAAACCTCAATTGACTAAAGCCCAAGGACTTTGAATGTTAAGAACAAATTCACAAAACACAAAAGGGTGAAAATACAAGTGTTTTACTCCCACAGACCCCCACCCTCAAACTTATTTGTACCAGCTCTGCATTTGCACCAACATGAAGGCAGGAGATCTCTCCCAAAACAACAGAATCACAGCTGGTACACACCAATAAACCTGCTTGGCAGTGATTGCCTGTAGAAAAGAGTGATCGGTGTTCTGTTCCTCTTTGTCATGTAACTCAGGCTCCTGAAGCTCATAGAACACAAATTCAAGGCCTGTAGCGCAACCTTTCACACTATCCTATCTACTCCTGCAGGCAATGTACATTTGGTTATACCAACAAGATGACTGAAGAGGACAAGTAACAGCATGTATCATTCTGAAGATTCCCAAGACTAGCACACGGGCATATGCTCTTCCACAGCGTATATATATGGCTGTTGTGTTGATATGTATGAATTTATCAAAATAACTTTTTTTAAGTATAAATTAACACACTTTAATCATGCTGTGAGCTTCCTAGTTAAAGTTGTTAGTTAAGGGTTCCACATTTTGCCTATCTGTTGCACATTATGCAAGACAGTTTTACACATTTTGAGATGGAAGGTTGAGAGCTATGAGTGATCACTGCAATTGCAGGAGGGAAGAAAGGCCCTTGAGTCAGTCTATATGGAATGGAGTAGAGCTGTCATAAAAATGAACATGAAACAGTGGTTATTCACCTAGGAAATGGCACCATATGGCACAAACCCACCACTACAAAAGAACACCACTTCTGAATCATTCCTGAGGAATCCATTCAGTATGTCCCTATGTTTTTTTCTCTTGCTGTATTATCAAAACACTACTTTCAGTTTGCCTCCAAGCTTCTGTGGCACATAACTCAGTGTTGTATATTCTTTAATTATTTACCATATATCTGGCCCATCCTTGCACCTATGGGCAAGCCAACAAATTAGGATTGTCTCTGTTTATAGCACGTATAAGTAACTGGTGGGTGACAATGACATACTCGTCTCTTTGTAATACATGGTCCTTCTCTTTCATTCTCAGCTCTCTCTCTCTCTCTCTCTCTTTCTCTCTCTTTCTCCCTCTCTCTTTCTCCCTCTCACACTGGCTCTGTACTTTCACTTGATGTGTTCACATATTATGTTGTTCATTTAACCCCACCCCCTCTTTTTTATGATAAGTGGGCCTGTGACTGCTCTGTGTTCTACAACACTGGTTTCTCTCCTGGTTTAATTTCTCCAAGTCATTTGGGTTTCTAATACCAGGACAGGAATGGATCTCATTCCTAAGTCAAAGTATTGTTTTAATCTTTGATGTTAGCCAAAAGTGCTCTTCACAGCACCCACAATGTGCCCAGAAATGACTCCTGCAATTCATTGGCGTTACATGTATCAGTAGCATATCTAAATACGACTGTAAATTCTTTTTTATGAGACCCGTTGCTCCTACTATTACTGGAACTGTCTGGGTATCGTTCTTCCACATTGCCCTTGTTTCTGCCTGCAAACCTGGTGTTTTATGATTTTTGTGTCTTTCTATACATAAGACACTGTAATCACTAGTTGTAGCAATTTCAGTGATCAATGCTACTTTTGTCTTCTTTCCATGGACTACTATATCTTGTATTCTCATATCTGTTTCTTAAACTGTTGGTAATGGGTGATCCAATGTGAAATAAACTTCATCGTTTTCTATAATGTTTTGTGATTCATGTTTACAATATTTCTCAGCTACTTCTACATTGCAGTGTTTGCACAATTATGCCTTTCATTATACAGACCCTCTGCCATTAGTGTATCACACCCAGCAACAAGATGTGTGACTGTTTCCAATTCTGTTTTACAAGACCTGTGTTTGTCTGTTTCTCTGACATGTTCAATGGACTTTGTAAACTACTGTGTACATAGTCCACTATTCTCAGCTGCCAGTATTAACCTTTAGTCCTTCGGTTTAAATTCAGCTATCCTTAACCACTTCTGTATCAGATCCTGACCAGCATGAGGTTATTCCAGAAGTTTTCTGTACTTGCAGCTATATTTATGCATTTTCCATATTTCTTGCATTCTCATCTGATCTTTCTACTTATATTTTCTTTCTTTCATTTTTTGGCACATTCAATTGCTGCCTGATTTTTGTCTACTTCTGGTTTGATTTCCATTCCCACTTGACACTGATGCTTCTGCTAAACTAAGCAGGGAAGTCATCTTAGACTTGTTCTCCTCATATTTTAAAGCTTTCACTATGTTTGGATCTTGTGAGGTCAACAGATATGTATGCAGTGGGTTCCCTACAGTAGACCGACAGCTCGGAAGATCGACAATCACATCACCGATGCCAGAAGACTGATGGAGCAGATAACCAACAACTTGTAATCCCAACAGCAAAAACACCAACATGGGAAACATGTGAGCGTGACTCGGTAAGTGTGCGATAGTGAAGGATTTAGGGTTAGGGTGCGGGTAAGGTGAGTGTGCGATAGTGAGGGACTTGGGGTTAGGGTGCAAGTAAGGTAAGTTTGTGATAGTGAGGGATTTAGGGTTAGGGTGCGGGTAAGGTGTGTGTGCGATAGTGAGGGATTTAGGATTAGAGTGCGTGTAAGGTAAGTGTGCAATAGTGAGGGACTTAGGGTTAGGGTGCGGGTAAGGTAAGTGTGCGATGGTGAGAGACTTGAGGGTTAGGAGCAGAATAAGTGAGTTAGGGTTAGGGTGCGGGTAAGGTAAGTGTGCGATAGTGACGGACCTTAGGGTTAGTGTTTGGGTTAAGGTTAGTGCAGAGATAGTTGTGTGTAAGGTGTAGTGTAGGTTTTTAGGTTGTCAGTGTGCTTGTATTGTGTGTGTGTTGTGTGTGACAGCAAACTTTTTGTTTTGCTAATTGTCGGGATTGTGGTTTGTCTGGCATGTAAACTTTCATGTTTTTGAGGTTTCGTTCTTGTGGTGTCGGTGTTGTGGTTGTCGGTGTTGTGTACTGTCGGTTTAGTGTAGTAGACCCATGCAGTCATACGATTGCAGATCTATACATGCAATCTATTTCGAGGAAGCCCATACCGCCTTCAGAATGGGGAATATATAATTTTGGTATACATTGTTTTTATAAATCATATGATAAGCATCAAGCATTTTACTCGTTTTCCTGTCCGAGTGACCCAATACCTTTTGGAGCCAGTCAATCACCACAATGCTTAAGTTAGAACAGGAAGAGCAAACTGGTTTATAGTTTGGACTTTCTTCCTAGATGTAAGAGCTGTTTTCAGTATTAATTTTAGTCTTCTAAAATATTCCTTACTACGTTCTATTCACATTTGTTCATGTTTTATTGTTGATCATTCTTCAATTCCCATACATTTATACATTCCCTCCTGCTCAAGTTAATTTATATCACATTCCTGTCCCAGACTGATATTTTCTTTGTGCTGCACCTTTCCTGCTTTAAAGGTTGCTTTTGTACATTTATCAAGACCAAATGACCTTCTTATATCATCTGAGAAAGTTTTGACCACTTGCAGTTGTGCTTTCATTTCCTTATCTGATGAACTATACAGTCAGTTTTAAATTGTCTACAAAAAGAAGATGAGAAGTCTTTACACTCTGTTGTCTTCTGGAAGTCAAATTTTAACCGTGACCTAATATGTTAAGTAGTCAGTTTAATGGGTTAAGAGCAAGATAAAAGAGCAGTGGTGACAAAGAATCACCCTGGAATATCCCCTTTGAATTTTTATTACTAGGATAATAATTTGTCCTTTATCATGGCTTATCTGCATAGTGGTTTGCCAGTGTTTCATGGTCAATGTAATGAAATCAATAAATGTAGGGTATATCTTATACATCTATAAGCACTCCTTTATCCATGAATGTGGGATACTGTTAAATGCTTTTTGTAGTCTATCCATGCCATACTTAGATTCTCCTCCTTTTTACAGTTCTCCATTATGACTTTATTTAACAACAAATGATCCTTTGCTCCATATGACTTTCTTTTATTACCCTTTTGTTCTATTGCCATGATTGAATTTTCATTTAAATGACTATAAATTCTATCAGCATCAATTGTAGTATATACTTTCTACATCATTGGAAGGCAAATTATTGGTCTATAGTTTTTAGAATAGCTTGTTGGTTCACTCTTAAGAAGGACCATCACTTTTCTTGTTGCTAACCAGGTTGGTGTCTGTTCGGGATGTGAATACAAATAGTTCTTACTCAGGGCTAAATCTTCATGTAAATATTTTAAATACTTTTAGCCAGGACTTTTACGAATGGCTATTTACATTACAAAAGTAATCATCCAAAACACATTGTTAAAAATATACCCAGAGGGCAATATATAAGAGCAAGCCGAATGACCAGTAAGGTTGAAAATTTGATTGAAGAATTTCATTTCATAACTTCATTATTTTTAGATAGAGGTTATGATATTAATAACTTAATGAATAGTGGAAATGAAATTTTTGAGAAACGTGATAGTTTATTTCCAGCAATTTTAAATGGTGTTGAATCTCAAAGTTTAACAAACACTTGGAAAGAAAAAAATGGTGAAAAAGAAGTTATGTGTTCATTAGAGATGAGTAGTGAAATGAATGTAATAGCATCAATTGTCAATAAAAACTGGAAAATTATTCAAGGGAACCAGGATGTCTCCAAAATTTTAGGTAATAATCCACACTTTGTATTTAGGAACACCAATAACATTAAAAAAATGTTGGAATTTAATAAAAGTGAATATAAGAAGGCTGATATAGCTAAAAAAAAGTGGTATGTTCTGCTGCCAGAATTGTAAAGTTTGTCGCTTCATATCTGTAGGTTCCAGTATTGTTATAGACAGCCACAATAGAATTTTTGAAGTACCTGGATATGTAGATTGTAATTCATGTGGTTTGGTTTATATAGGCATGTGTACAGCATGCCCTGCTTTTTATGTGGGTATGACTACGCGTAGTCTCAATACCCGCATAAAAGAACATTTATATAGCATGAAATGCAAAGATGAAAAAAATGCTCTATATAAACACTCCAGAAAGTGTAATTTTTTTAAAAAATTTGTTTTTTCAGTACTAGAAGTTTGTGAAGCTGACAACAGGGCTGGGGATTTCAAGAATATGCTAGAACAAAAAGAAACATTGTGGCAGATTAGGTTAAATTCGGATAAACATCCTGGGTTAAATGAAGCAATAAATGTGAAATGTTTTTTAAAATACAGAAAGCTAGGCATAAATAAGGAATGTAATATATTACATTTATTTAATTCAGTATGAATGATGAGGAGTTTTTAATATATTTTTAATATATTTTTAATTGTATTGATTAATTAATTGTTTAATTGTTTTTAATTATGTGTTGATTGAATATGTATTTAAATGAGCCAAAATCAGTTTGTGAAGTATTCTGATGAAGTCGTGTGATGAAAGCGTTTATTAAAGTGGATTTTACGCTATTTTTTTGACTGGGACATTGTTATTGGTGCTGTTACAATTATACTGCATTTCAGTTTGCTACTTCATCCGTTTTGCTACCTTTAGTGAACTAACTTGTTCAGTATAGTTCATTTTTCTTTTTATTTACTTTTAGCCAGATGTTAAGAACTGCATCTGGGCCTGGGTTTTTTCAGTTAGGAACTTTTTTTAATCTTGTTTCAATTTCTCCAACCATTACTTCAACCCATTTCATATCCTATACATTTGAACTTCTTACTGTTTCTTTTACTTCTTCTATTCATTCGGCATCTTTGTTATGTTCCACATGGTCTTCTGGTCTATGTTTATGCATCAAAGAGTACGTTCTGTGATTGGCTCATCATTGACACTAAAACATTGAATATTTGTTTTGGCTAACATGTACATAAGCAAATTTAAACCCATCGAATAGTCATAGTCAGCCCATGGAAAGTAAACTTCAATACATCAGCCATGTGTGAAGTATATATATATATATATATATATATATATATATATATATATATATATATATATATATATATATAAAATGTATATCGTTTGTTTGTGATGTTGGCCTACTATGACTATTCAGTGGGTTTAAATTTGTTGACATGCATGTTCGCTAAAATGGACATTCAATGTTTTATTGTCGATGAAGAGCCATTCGCAGAATGTACTCTTTGATGCATAAACATAGGCATGGGTTTTCATAGATATTTCTCCAAAGTATGCCCATTTCTTCTCTTTTTGGTGGTATTTCTGTCCCTCTTGCCTTGTTTCCCAATTATTTTATAATTTGACTTTATATTTATTTGCATATCGTCTAAGTTTTTCTGCCTCTGTTGATAGCTTTAGTTTATTTCCAATAGTGTATGATAGATCTTGATTTGTTCTGATATTGTGCATTGCTTTTATCAAGTCTATCTTTCTAAGTATTTTTGCTGATCTGTTCTTTCTTCTGTACTCTTCTAACAGTAACACTTCTTGTCTTAATTGCTTTATAGTTTTCTCTGTTCAGTCTTCTATGATGGCATTTGATTTCTCCCCTTCCTTTCCCTTATTGCCCTGTGTTTTTGCAGTAAGACTTTATCTGTTATTAATTTTGCTGCACAGTAATATATCCTATTTACTTCTGTTATATCACATGGATTTCTATGAATGGCCTTGATTACTCTGTTCATTTGTTTTATAAAACTTCTAACATTTTGGGTCTTATTGACTTTTTGTAATCTATTTCTTTTGTTGATCTTAATATGTCTGCCCAGCTATATTAAATCAAGCAACTCTTCCCTTAGATAATTTTCTTCTAAACTAAGGGCACATTCTTTGTTCTCTGTTTCCTGCAGGCATTGTACAGAAAGTTCCAGAACATCATCCTGTGACATATTCTCTTCAGCTTTATCCTGTGTCTTCAATTGCTTTTTCATATAAATGGGAACTCACTGGCCTATAACTCCACAACATTGACTGCATCAGAGTTGCCACAGTTTCCTGCTCTTTCCTTGCTGTGCAACTCTAACTGAACTGTTTTCCTACTGAAGGTTCCGAAGTATTTTCATTTGGCAACTGATCAAATCCTTCCCATTCCACCAGTTTCTCCATAATTTGGGGACTCATTGTTCTATCATGCTGTGATGTTACCAGTGTTGGATTTTCTACACTAAATCCTTTGTAGGTAATGCATAACTTCAGTTTTTATTTTTAACTTCTCCATTATTAATCCTCCTTAATATTTCCTCCTTTGTTTTCTTAATTTTTGTATTGTAAAATTTTCCATATCCAGATGCCTTTGCCTGCATTTTTCTTCAAAAGTCTTTAGTGCTGTGTTTTTTGTATTAATTAGTTTTGCTTTCTCCTTTACATAAATATTACACCATATTAAATTTATTTTTCCTTCACATGTCCACATTTCTTCTTCAGATATCTGTCACTTCTCCTTTTTCTCCTAGCCTTGGGGGCTCATTGTTCTGTGACATAACATGTGTTAGACTTTCTACACTAAAGCCATCACTTTGTGAGTATTCCAAAACTTCAGCTTCTATTTATTTAACTTCTACTTTACTAATCTTCTATGCTACACCCCCCCTTTGGTGATCTTATTTTTTCTGTTGTGAAATTTTCTATATCTGGGTGCCTTTACCACTTTCTCTTCAAATATCTTTGGAGCTGCTTTTTTGTATTGATTAGTTTGGCTTTCTCCTTTGCATAAACATTGCACTATATCAGATCTCTTTGCCTTTCTCATGTCCATGTTTCCTTTTTATAGCTTTCAAAAATATCTAGATTTTGTTCTTTATATTTTCACACTTCCTTGGTCACTTCTTTTTCCAAACCTTCCAAAGTTTCTTGGCCTATATAATCCCTGGGATTCATGAAGCTTGCGCCAGGTGCAGGTGTAGCGCTGGAGTTCCAACACCAAATATGGCTGGCGAGCAATCCAGATATGAGCTGTTTCCACGTGCACACCTGTGTACGCTATGCCCACACAGCTCCGGGCCCCTATATGCTAATTACTCCATTTGCAGCAGTGTAGCATGCAAATGAAGGTATTTAGCGATCCAGGAAGTGGTGCAGGTGTAGTGTAAGCATGCAGAAATGTAAACAGTAAAAAACGGTTTACATTTTTGCAAACATAAAATCGGAGCCATGACAGCCGACCAAACACATGTATTATATTGTTAATATATGCCAGTGGCTAAATATATAGCCATTGGCATAAAAAAAATGCACAAAATATAAAAATAACATTTAATTTTTTTTTTCTCACTATCGTGAAGTTTAAGCGCAGGGCAGCGGCGCAAAAACAGGATCACAAGGAAAATAGAAAAATATAGAATAAAACTGCAATGTAACACATATCATGATTTCCCCATAATAGTCAATGGCAGGCATGTTACACCACACCACGGTGCAAGGGTTGCTAAGGGGCTGTGATGGTGTTATGCATGGTAGCTAGGAATTAGTAGGCAAGTCCATGCAAATGAGAGGAGTAATAGTGAATCACAGATTCCCTGCTGGTGTAAGGATGCACCTCACAGCGTAGCATTATAACACCGAGGTTTGCCCTTGAGATAAAGATGACATCAAGAGAGGGGTGTGACACCTTTTCTGTAAGCACATTGGAGCATTGCTAATCTGGTTTGCCCATAGCTAAGCAAAGCTGCAGGAAAGGGGTGTGTTGAACTGGCTATAGCTTTACTTAGCTGAGAGCACACAAGGTAACCGAGTATGCATGTGAACAGAGATTAAATTGCGCTTAAACTTGGTAAATGGGTTTGCCAGGTGCTCAATGTAGCTGAAACAGGAAGGATATTAGGAAAAAATAAGGAAATGCTGCAGCATGGAAATTGAAGTACAAATGACTAATTAACACCTAGGAACCTACAGTGGGCCATTGACAACAGCTAACAAGGCTGCAAGCAGCTACCTGCAGAGTAGAAAATGGGAGGGGTTGTACTGCAAAGAAAACAGAAAAGTGTCACAGCAGAACAAAGCAGAATTGCATTATATCAGCTTCAAGACACATCTTGCAACACATGACTGGGTAGGGAAAGTACAAAACAAGAATGCTGTCTGGTGGATGCATGCCTGGCAATGGGAGGGGATCCAGGTTTAAAAGTGAATTAAAGGGCAACAGATTAATCAAGGCAGGCAAGCATAACTCCACACTACAGGCCCCACACTTGCAGTTTGTTTGTGTCTTTCGGCTTTTCCCAGTTAGGGGTCGCCACAGCGGAACTCCGGTCCGCTAATGATTGGCAGCAGATTTTTTATGTGCCGAGTTTGCCAGCCCTGACACACAACGTTCAACAAAGGTATGCCCATTCACGCATGTCTCCACACAGAAGATGCTCTAGCTGAGAATCGAACACCACAACGTCTTGTTGTGAGGCGACAACACTACCGCAGCACATTAAGATACCCTGCAGCTGGAATTGCTCATACACAGCCAATGACATCAGCAGCATCCATAGCACAATAGTATAAAGTGTGAAAGCACCTCACACACACACTTGTGTATTCCCATACAATCTGCACCATTGGTGTATGCATATGGGGAACTTTTAATATGTACATGTTAGGGGCTGCCATAGCTTTGATCCACCCGCATGCGTTGGAGAATGAAGGTGGTGTGGAGGATGATGCTGACAACCACCTCAGGCACCAGAGGAGGAGGAGAAGAGTGTTCAGACCCAGGGTAACCTACCAGGGGCTACATGATCTGGAGATAGTAGAGCATTGGGTGGACAGTGACACCCTACAGCAACTTGTGGAGCTGTGCCGGCCATGCCTCAGAGCCAGAACAAACAGAGGGGAACCCATCCCAGTGGATACAAAGGTATGTGTAGGCCTGAGAATATTAGCCACAGGTACCTTTCAAAGGCTAACTGGGGATATCATGGGGATCTCACAGGCATCAGCATCCATGGTACTTCACCAGTTCCTAGATGCCATGTTACCACATGCCAATGAGCACATATACTTCCCCCGAACGCAGACGGAGTTGGCCAGTAATATCCGTCTCTTCCTCCATGTGGCAGAATACCAGAGGTACTGGGTGCAATAGACTGTACGCACATACACATCAAGTCACCATCCGTTGAGCAGGGTAGGCGCTACATAAATTGCAAGGGATACCCCTCCATCAACTGCCAGGTCATGCGCAATACCCAGGGCATTATCATGGATGTGTGTGCTGGCAGCCCTGGAAGCTATCACAACACCCACATCTGGCATGCCTCGCAGCTGTATCAGGTATTTGCCAGGGGAGACATACCATATGTCCTCCTGGTGGGGGATGCTGGCTATGCACTGGAACTGTGGATGATGACTCCCATCAGAAATGCACACACATCCATGCAAGAATGCCATAATGAGGCACACGCACAAACCAGAATCATCATAGAGCATGTGTTTGGGATGCTTAAATCATGGTTTCGTTGCTTGGACATATCTGGTGGAGCCTTGCAGTACTCTCCAGACACATGTGCCCACATCTTCATAGTATGTGCCATGCTACACAATATGATCCTGCAGAAACAGTTGCAGCAGGGACAGAATGGTGAAGGCCCTCACAGCCCACCACCATTGCCAAGGGCCCCACAGGCACAGAGGTACTCAGACCATAAACACCCTGAGCCAGCCCCAGTAGGCAGACGGAGGCATGCCCAGTATGCCCATGCCTTGGCAAGGAGGGAACGTTTAGCACACACACTGACAGTGTAGGTACCTAGGGACTGACACCATTCTCCACCTGCACACACAGTAAAAATGGATAGCACACACACAAGACTACCTGTAAATTGTCATCTATAGGCAGTCTACTTTGTGAAGCCCTCAACTATTGCACACACAACTGCTAGTGGCACAAGGTAAGTCAACACCCGAACAGTAAATTAAGCTATCAGCATGTGCTGATACTGTATGTATAAGTTCATAGGTTCATAGGTAGGTACTTGGCTAACTGCCCGAGGGCATTCATAAGCCTAGCCAAAATGTGTCAGCTTTTGCCACCCCATTGATTAATTAACTGTCCCTCTGTGGATCAGAGCCAATGGCGGGATCCCCGGGGTGTATCTACTGTTCCACATCCACTCTTCAAGGTTTCTCTTGAAGAGTGTTAGTGAGGGGCTCTGTATAATGTAATTAGGGATGTTGTTCCAAAGCATGGGGAGTTTCTGTGACAGGAATCTGTCCCTCCAGCATGTTCTAGTTATTGTTGTGGCAAGGTTTAGCTCACTACAGCGTGTGGCTCACTGTGACATGGATTCCCATAGGTGGAGCATATCCATTAAGCCTGAGTTGGACATGGCTTTGTTGGCCAGCAGAGATCATGTCTGAGTAAATGAGATGCCACTGAGTAACGCAGGAGTTTATTCAGTCTGGCTACATAAGACATATGTTTGAGGCCAGTAATCCTCTTAGCAAGATACGTTCGTGGACCTTACAGCTGTGGGAAGTGTCTTCTGAGGTACATCCCAAATGGGTTATTATACTCTAAGATGGGACTGATGAGCGATGAGTAAAGGGGCACTATAACCTCAGTATGTCTAGATGCAAACCCTTTAGTAATCAGATGGCCTACACAGAAGGATGTCCTAACTACTTTGGAGCTATAAATGTCAAAGGAGAGATCACTATCTACCTTAGTCCCCAGATCCCCTATTACCTCGTCTGTATTAAGGTGGCTGCCACTTATGTGTTAATATGTGGGTGTTTAGTTTTTCCCAAATGGAATGACCATGCAGTTTGTGGCACTTAGCTTGAGGCCATGACTTTGACACCCTGTGTCGGTCTCTGTGAGGCCCTTTGAAGGATGTCTGTGCCAGCTGGACTGTCAATTATGGCTCCCAGTTTCCAGTCATTGCCAAACATGGTCTGCCATAGTCCACCTGTGTTTGCCTGTATCTCTGAGAAGTATATGCCAAACAGTAGGGGTCTCAGGACTGAGTCCTGTGGTACACCAGTTGTGACTGGTTAAGAGTTGGACCTGGAGGCTGCTAGTCTTACCGTGTGGGTTCTGTGTGCAAGCCTGTTGGGAACCCATCCTGTGATGTATGGGTTTATGTACAGGCTGGCGAGGTTATCAATAATACCTGAGTGGGGAATGGTGTCAAAAGCCTTGGTGAGGTCTGGGTAGTATGTGTGAACCACCTCTCCCCTCATCTAACACCTTGGTGACTGTCTGTAAAATGCCAAACAGGTTCAGTAGGCATGATCTGCACTCAACCAAGCTGACCTGGGTTGGGTCAAGTGTTTGCAGGTTACCAATGTCTTTGTTAATGAATGCCATGAGGATGTGCTCCATAGCTTTGCAGACCAGGCTAGTCAGGCTTATGGGGTGGTACTTACCATGGTCAGTTACGTTTCCACCTTGGTGGAGTGGAATAACCGTTGCTATGCGCCATTGTACGGGCATATAGCCTGTGTAGAGGCTGAGGTTGAAAAGCTTAATTAGGTGGGGGGTTAGTTTGTCTTGTAGTGTTTGCAAGATGCAGTCTGGGACACTATCTGCCTCCATTGACACTGTGTTTTGCTATTTGAGAGGGTTATTTCCACCTGTGTGTCTCTGATGTCTGAGATACTGTACTTTTCTGGTATTGTTGTGGGCTCTTTAGGGGGTGGAGTTTGCACTGAATGTATCTGCAAGGATGTTGGCGATATCAATAGGTTCAGTATATTTTGTGCTATATTGCACTGGCACAGTGCAAATCTGTGTGTTACCACTTAGATCCTTGACATAGCCAAAGAAGGCTTTGTGGTTATCTTTCGAATCCTTGCCTATTTTCTTGTTGATATTAGCCTTGGATGATTTCATGAGGGACCTAAGTTTCTTACTAATACTGGTCATGGATGTCTGCCCTTCTTGGATTTGCTGTTTTTCTGGACTACTGTCCTACATCTGTTGTACAGCCTGTTTATTGCAGGGGTCCACCAGACTGGTGTCCTTGTCTTGGAGGAGCGTGTCTTGGTTTACCAGTGATGACATGATCCATACATCTTTGTAGGTGCTTATAGAGTGCATTTGTAAATTGTTCTGTATCTTGAGCAGTGTTTTCCCTTAGCGTGGGGGCTGTGAAACCTCCCACCTCTGTCTTTAGTAGTGTGAAGTTAGCTGTAGGAAAGGTTTTCACTGTGGTTTCCTTGGGTGGGGGAGATGGTTGGGTGTGGAAATCATCAGTGAATAGTTCATGGTCAGAGCTAACCAGTGACTGGTTTACCTTTGCTGTGGTGAACCTGTCACCCATGTTGGTGATTACCACTTCTAGTATGTTTCCACCTCTCTTTACCATCTGATACAGGGCATTTGAGGTGATAAATTTCAGGAAGCGCTGGGCCTGGAAGTGAGTACTCGAGTACGTTTCCCATTTAATGGTAGGGTAGTTGAAATTTACCAACACCAGTGTGTTCGGTAGGACTGTCGTGTTTTCCAATTTCTCCAGGTAGGTGGAGTGGTGGTCCTGGTTCATGGAGGGTGATCTGTAGCAGGCCACAGTTTTCATTGCAGCTGTGGGATGTTAGCTGCACATGGATGATCTCAGAGGTATCATGCTGCCCCACTAACCTGGAGGTGTAGATATCCCTGATGAATATGGATACACCCCCTCCATGTTTGTGTCAGTCCATGTTCTGTTGCTGAAATGTGTGCTATGGGTTGTAGTCCGGTAGTGCTGGTGTACTCTCAGGAGCCTTAAAACAGGTTTCAGTTACTACACAGATGTTGACGTTGTCCATACTGAGGAGTGCGTGCATTTTGTGATTACAACCCCTGGCGTTGAGTAGCATAACCCTCACTGATTTTGCTATTGTTCTGTTTACGGAGGTGGGATTCACCTTTGAGCCATGGGAGTGCCAAGAGCCTCGGCCAGTATTTGAAAGCCTAAGGCTGACACATGCAAGCCGGTATGGTATTGTTGCATGCATGTTTCCCATCTAGGCTTTTGGAGTGATTAAGTATCAGTGTTCTGTATGTTCTTGCTGTACTTAACTGTTTTCTGACTACATGGTGATTTTTCACTGTATATTGTGATCTGAAAGCTCTGTTTATTCACATATTATGTCTGTGATGGCCTGCACTTTAGAGGTTCACAGATAGGTAGTAGGCTATCTGCCCAAGGGCATTTAGAAGCATAGCTACAGTGTGTTGTCTTTCTTCACACCATTGATGAAGTAACTGAGCCTCTGTCAGGCATAGCCAATGAAGTGATTCCAGGCAGAGTTGCCGGAAGCTGTTAAAGACTGGGGTAACTGAGGGTGATAGGGGAAATTAGTGATCTAAAAAGGACATGTTAACGTGAAAAATCAACTCCATTCAATTTTCCCAACAGGTCTTGCAGCTATAAAACTGGAGGGGCTCCCCCTCCCCCTGTCTGTATGGTTTTGGGACACATGATCCCAGGGGTGTATATTCTGTTACCCATTCACACATCAATGTTTCTCTTGAAGTGCGGCAGTGAAGGGCTATGCCTAATGTAGTTAAGAATTTAATTTATAGTCTCTAATTTCATTTGTTATGTTTTTATTTCAAGAGTAAGTGAAGCTCAGTGGGTTTGGGCACCTCCGCCCTTTGCTTAGCCTAGCTTACACATAGAAATCATCTAAATAGGAAATAGATAGAAGCAACATTAATGTCAATAGTGTAATGGTTACAGCATTCACATAGTATCTGTGCATTTGTGGTTCACATCCCAATAAAGTCAGAGATGCTTTTCATGTTAAAAGGTATACCTTAACCACAGCTTGGATATTTAGGTAGTATTCTTCAGTATAATAAACATTTGAAACACCCATATAAACCCATGTGTGGCAGAGAGTCAACACAGATTGTAATGTTATGTAAGCACATAGTGAGATGTTAACTTTACTGAAATGTATATATATATCCTGAGTAGTTAGCAGATGTGGCCGTGTTTGCACGCACAGGTTATACATTTTTAAATTTTGTTTAACTGCTACTTTAATGTCACACAAACACTTTTAAACATGCTTACAACTGCTTAAATGATCTTTATTCTGGAGTAAAGAACATTTTTAACACGTCACAGGTGTTGAACCTTGGACCAGGCACACCATAGTCATGGGACTTACCACTGCTCCATCGGAGCTGTATACATGTTTTGTGGTCTTTAGACTACACCTTTTACTATAGGCAGTCCACAGTACTGACCACAAATGGGGCAGTCACTTTGTGTACATCTGTACAGTACATTGCAATGTTGCAATGTACTGTAGTTTGTGAATCAACATATAAAAGTCTACATATGTATAACTGTTAAAAAAAAAAATATATATATATATATATATATATATATATATATATATATATATATATATATACAGTTACATCTATAGCCATATATATAAACATCTATGCACACACTTTGTGACACAGAAGCAATCCAAAGGAATTGATGTGTACACAAAACACATGCGGTTCTGGTATTATAACTGTTAATATTAACTTAATTCAGCATAGAAGGGATGGTTGTTGTGTATGTGGAGATTGGGGTGGGGGAGGAATGATGGATAATGAAATTATGCATCAAGGAGAGCCTGGGTTGGATGTTCAATAAGTGAACTGGAGGGGTATACATGGAGTATGGGGACAATAAAAAAAGGACACAAAGCAAGAACCTTACTCATTCATAATACACCCTGTCAGGTCACATTGCAACACTTAATTCCACAAACATTTGAACATTAACATATGTCATACATATGTACACCAACTGACTATCACATTTGTTTTCAGTAGTGAGGAATGCCCATAGTAAAATGTATATTCTAAACACCATAACATTTGTACGTATCTCAGATGCCTTAGTGGTAAAGTCAGTGACTGTGGTGTTCATGGTCCTGGGTTCAAGGGCTGTTAATTTATTTTGAGGGCCAGAATAACGGCTGGTGGATGCAGGTTGATTAAGGCACTTTTAAGCAGTTGTAAGTGGTTTTGTGTGGGTTTGCGCAACAGAAAGCGGCACTTAAACACGGTTAAACAAATAAGCGCTTCACAGGTGTAAGACCATGGGCAAACTTGCTTACAACTGCTTAAATGTGCGTTAATCACACTTTCCCTACCAGTGCCTGCTTCAAAAGGTAAAATAATAACTACTTCTAAGATTAGAACCTGCAACCATGTACATCATCTTCAGAGCAACCTACCACTAAGCTACCTGAGATGTACCTGTGCTAGTTGTGTATTCAGACAGGTTAAAACACAAAAGGAAGGATTGTGTGGAAATAGGGCAAACCACCATGTACCCAAAGAAAGGTGTATGATATATATATATATATATATATATATATATATATATATATATACAGATATATATATATATATATATATATATATAGAGAGAGAGAGAGAGAGAGATATATACATAGATGCATGTCGATATATAGAGATATACATATATGCAGATATATAAATAGGTTAAAAACATCGACACATCTATGGAGGTACATATAAACGTATGCAATAATATATATATATATATATATATATATATATATATATATATATATATATATATATACATACATGTGTGTATACAGCATCTGAAGTGTTCATATCTGAGTATAACATGGTGCATAATAATCACACATTCTGCCACCCCCAAACAATATGAACATAACATATGAAGAGTATATGCCAATACACTATTACAACTATGTTCTACGGACATGAGCCAAATAGGGTTAGTCACCAACACAACTACAATGACTGCAAATATCCATGACAGAAATACACAGACACCTTTCATTTAGCAAAACTTTATTACATTCTGATGTATTGCTAAAAGGATTCAAGGACTAACATTACCTGCATGCTATACAGGAAGCATTTAACAGTGCCTTAATGAATCAGCCTGCAATTACCATAGTATTAGTCCACTAAGGGATAGGTGTTCATATAGGGAAAGAACCCCCACACACATAGAGAATATGTATAAAAGCAGTTCCTACACACCTGCATCTGCTATGTACACCCACCAACATCTCTCCCACACCCAAACTAATTGCAACAATACATATTGTCATACCATAACCAACTATTCACCCACTGTACGACATCTGCTGAAACCTTGACATACCTGGACAGAGACACACTAACATGCCCTGTGTAAATAGTTGCTGTTATACAATGGAACAACTGCTGATGTTACAGGGTTTGTTTGAACTAATCCTGTTTCAGAGGGTTGAAAAGTAATTACACTAAGAAGTGTTACCAATTACTGATTATAGCACAGTATAATACACATTTACACCAAACTAAAGATGTCTGGTGAGCACATTGTAAACCTTCTAACATTATATGCATAGCCATACAGCCTTGAGCTGGTCAAACATCCTGGACGGACTGAAACCTATACAGAAGTATTAAGTGCAGACAAACCCTGCACAAGTAAGTAGCAATGCTCAGAAATATAACAGCAGTACTCACATTTAGACCAAATCTTCTAGGCATTACACACAATATATTTGTGTTTGTCTGCATACAGCTGTTGCAATAGATTTCAGACAACACTTCCAGGCTGTCTGACTCACAAGTAAAGCAAAGGGACAACGCCCAATTAGAGTACTCAGTTATACTCCACTGTTGCCATGGTATTGGCTACTGGAGTAGCTGCACAGCTGATGTGCATGTAATTAACTACTTTGGAACACCAATTGGTGATCAGGCTAGCACATTACTGATCTCTAACTATAAAAGGATGCCTTGTCACACAGGCAAACCATCTGTATATACCTGCAGAACAGTACAAAATACCCAACAGAAGATTGAAACACAAACCAAAAAAGATTAAAATACCAGTAAATAACACCTCCAGTTACTAAGAAGGTATGTATAACATTTAGTATGTCTGTGTATGTAGTACCTGTTCTGTAATAATTACAGTGTAATCAATGCATATAGTGGAAATAGCTATCTTGTAGTGATGTATTGTTGAGCAGTAGTAATGCTTGTAGTATTCTGTGTGTGTACTGCTGTAGGTCACAAGGCAAACTCCTCATACACCACGAGGGATGATATATATGGGCTTGGAATTCACCAATTCTTTTCCAGCCACTGTCAGTGTCAGGGTTGGTCCAACAAGTATGTGCTATAACAGGGGATAGTATATGTTGATATATTGTAACAGTAGACATATGTATGGGTGTATTAGTGAGATGAACATGTCAAAGATGGGCTTACTGTGAAAATATGATTTGATTTGTGGGATATTGTGCCAATAATTGTTTAATGTACAGTATTCTAGGCAGATCTATATTCCATTTTACATAGCATTTCTGTTATGTTATGCAAACATTAGTTATGTCTATTGGCAATTACAATACTCAGTAACAGGATACATATGAATTGTATTCATCTGGCAGTTTAGCAGCATGATAGCAAAGAAAATTGGAAGAGCTAGGTAACTATCCATGCACATAAGACGTGTAATATCCACCTTTCTAGTATTATTTGCAAGCAATAACAGCTGTGCATGTGTACATGTTATGCAAATGTGTAATGACCCTTGTTACAGGGCTGGGCCAAATGGCTATGTGCACACCTACATAGAGTGGATATTGAGAGTAGAGACACACTGGTTAAACTTTCAGGTTTGTGTAGCCTAACCTCTCATTGCCAACCTAACAGCCACTTGCAAATACTGTATGTAAGGTTGTGCACAGTACTGGTAATGAAACAGGTTACATATCATCTGTAACTCCAGTGTAACATTTGCAGTAGGAGTGTAAAATGTAGGAGACTGCTGCCCATGTGTAATAGCTGCTTCATAGGTTATGGCTTGCACTATCTGATTATATCCTGATCATGTTGATAGTGGCAGCAGAGTCTATTGATACTTGACTCTGTTTGGGGAGTGGGTGTCCGTGCCCAACAGAGCTCACGGTTCTGGTGGATATGTGAGTATATACCCAGAAAAGGATACACACCTGTTGATACTTGCATCATCTGTAATCAACTATAAGGATGTGATGTGCTCCTCAGATGAGGATTGCTGCTAAAGGTAGCTACTATGCTTCTGTAATAGCCAGTGTTGTCAGGTCCATAACACAAATATTTACTTGTGAGCATCACTGTCTAAAACATCTTCATAAGCAATAAGTAAACTAAATACAGTACTGAATGCTCATACAGGCATGCCCACTAGTGAGTTACTGGTGTTTACTAATGTCAGCTTTGTGTATGTGGCCATCCTGGGGGAATGTAATCTGTATGCCATGAACACTGCGAAACCCACCTAACACCACACCCCACACATTGTCTGGGATGCAGTTACAGGGGTAAGCTGGAAAGCAGTCCAGTCTACAGCCATGACTGGACTGGACAGTCATGAGGTGCAGGTTAACACATGCATCTCATCACCACAACCAACACATACCCTTACCAGAACACAGAAAGGACACCCACACATACCACCAGAAATTACACACATTCACAGAGGCTTTTAAGTATCTGGCCAAGCAAGAGCCTTCCCAATCTGGAATAGACAGACAACAAAATACACAAACTGTATGACATAATTTGCCAAATTGTGCCACATCTCAGAACACGTGGCCAGAAACATGCCCAACAGTACTCATTTGTGAATGCAAACTCTAACACTATGTTACACACCAAGCTATACGAGGGCAAACATACTGTCAGCTGCCTGTCTGCCATGATTAGCCACATACCCATACACTCAGACCACCTTCTGAACTATACACATGGCTCTGGCATATTCCATGTTGTTGTGCAGGACCTGTGATGCAGTAGCCTGGACTGCATGGAAACACACATGTAGGAACTGTCAGGTCTTGTAGCCTATGCAGGTATGTCCCAAGGCCTAGGTAGCATTCTGCCATTGGCCAGAATGATACTGCAGTACAGGGACAAAAGGATTGTATTCCACAATTGTCTAATGTACTGGTGTAATTCAAAGGGTATCCAGTATCTCTCTGCCTGGGAAAACATGGTTGACAGACCATGATGCTTTGCCAGACAGGGCCTGCACCTGTCACTCCTGGGAATCTGGATACTGGCTAGGGCTCATGCTTCCTCTATAGTGCCTTCATCATGCAAAGTTCAAGTGAAAGTCCACTGCTGTAACAGGGACAGCCAAGCAATAAACTGTGGGTCTCGCTACTCAATGATACATTTCAGAAACTCAATATAGACTCACTTATGTCAATCCTTAACATGGAGAACATATCTATGCAGTGACTGAGATATGGTTCAACACTCCGGAAAACACTCCTGCATGACCATGTAATAACATATACCTCACCTCTTGCCCATTATCCTTTATTGGAACACATGGGCCACAGGTGTGTCCATATTCCTGAAGGATATGTACACCCCCACACTAGTTGCACTTGCATAAATTCGGATGCATTATGCTGAGCAACTACCTTTGTGCTAAATTAGAATCCAAATTGCACCTTGCGACAGATCATCCACCATGCCTCAGAATTCCCAACTGTCATATTGTGCTGTAATGGGGAATATTAGGTTTAAGACAGAAAACCATAATAATGGCTACTCTGAACTATCCCATTATGAACTGGGAAGACTCCTCATGTACCAACACCTGTGCTCAATGCACATTGGATTTCATTAACCCCAATGACCTGGATCACCATAGTCACACAAACAGGGCTAACAGTATGCTACACATAGTCAGTCTCCAAAGCCAATGTTATGCTTCTTAAGAACGGAGTGGTGACTGTCATGGCACCCATGCAGATGGACAATGCATGTGCAAATGCTGAATCCTACACAAATGCACTTTAAGCACTCACATAAGTACAGTAATTGTGCCATTGAAGCAGAACCAAGATTCAACCAAACACAAACAAGAAGGCAAACTGTTAGTACCCTGCCTTAACCTGTACCACAGAAGTTAGTAACTGTTGCAAGACTTGACACACATGAGTAGAGGTGATCCCTGGTCAGCCTCAAGTAAGATGCAGATACACCATATAAAGCCACACAAAGCTACTGTGAAACTAATCAGCCACATATTATGTGGCCAACCACAGAGCATTCTATAGCTGTGTCATGAATCATAATGGCAACAACAAGACCTGCTGTGCTTCACAGCACTATGGCATGAGAAGTACTGCACCTACAGAAATAGCACC
This sequence comes from Protopterus annectens, assembly GCF_019279795.1. Taxonomy (NCBI): domain Eukaryota; kingdom Metazoa; phylum Chordata; order Ceratodontiformes; family Protopteridae; genus Protopterus; species Protopterus annectens. The sequence goes on from NC_056725.1 coordinate 1,670,529,712, forward strand.
TGTTCATCCAGATAGGGTCTTGGATAACCTAAACCCACACTCACCTCCCCCTCAACAGGTACACATATTTATATATCCATGTACACTACAGAGCCCCTTAACTAACAACTATGCAGGTACAAGCTGCACTCTCTAAAGCCATACATACAGCTTGCATGGGACCTGTCAACATCCCAGGGTGTATTTTACACAAATGTCAGAACAATTTGCTCTCCACATACACATCATGTTCAATCATAGCTTCATGTCAGCCTGTGTATACACTGAATGGTGCACAGCAACAATTATCACACCCCACAAAGGGAGAGACACCACTGATAATGGGAAATAGTGCACTAGTACCCTGCTGAGTCTGGTCTGTAAGGCCATGAACCTTGATCAACTTATTTGATGTGCTCAGTACACATGTAGATGACAGTAGGGTTGATTCACACTGCATATCATGACCTTGCCAGGTCATAGGACACCATCATCCATACTGTGTTCCAGCTACACCCAGTAAACTAGGTGTATATTCCTATGTCACAGGATTGGTTGGCAACTGGACTGCTGGCAGAACCAATACTACAGAAGGTGTCTGACTAATATACGCACATCAAACAAGTGCCAGCTACAGTAATACAGGGTTCATTTCTGGTACTCCCCCTCTTTGTTATCAATACCACACAGACTAACACAAAAGGCATCTGCCTATTGAAGTTTGCAAATGACTATGAACTAGGAGCAATAGTTGACTCGAGTGCTGCGGGCAACATACAGAAGGGCCTTAGTGTGTCAGATGTGTGGTGTGTGACGTATGGCCACAATCTGACAGCTAATTATTGCATTGTCATCCCCTATGTTAAAATCCCTGTACCCATGAAATACCACCTAGGCAGTGGTCAACATAAAGGAAACTGTGTGTGTATGGGATGCAGCTGGACAGTAGTCTTTCCTTTGATAGTCACTTCACCACACTAGTCAGGTAGTCGTAAGTGGCACCCCTAATCATGACAGGGTGTCATCTATGAATATAGAGATCATTGTTCAGCCATACTCAACACTCAAGTGACCCATAATAGATCACATATTTCCTTTAAGGGTTATTGGCCATGTTCAGATGGCATACACTGGCCTTCCCAAACCCTAGCTCCACTATGTAGCATGATGCTTACACTGAATAAAGCCATATCCAACCCAGAGATGTTGGACATGCTACATTTACACATCCTGATTTCAGATAAACACATGGACATCCACCTTTCTAGTACAAGGATCATAACATGCCTGACAGATCCCTATCCTATACACTTTACATACTCCTTCCATACTATGCATCCCTGTCCAGCAAAGCTGCACATTGCCCCTCTTTGAGACATGGTGTGATGACCGCATGGTAAATATATCAGTAATCCTGTGGATCAGTTCTGTGGCACTGCTTGAACTGGCCACTGAAAGTTACCTGTCTGTTGGCTACAGCTAGGTAACCTTTCAGCCTAGGCTCATAAACGGCCCTAGGCATATAGCTTACTAGTTCACTATGACCATACATGCTATAGTTGATATCCAGCCCTGCAAATACCATCAAGCTAGCCATTGTCCCATGTGTTTCACATGTGCAACACAGGTAATACATGGCAGGATGATATACTGCTCTACAGTGCCATGTAGATGTATATGGCAAAACACATACATGTAAAACTTTCCATGAGCAAGTCTGCAGGGTCACAGATCATGTCCCTTAAGGCTGTGTATGACTATATATGTGACATATACACAGCATTAAGGTCTCTTGCATTAATGTGAACACATCCAGGCATGTGCTGATAGGTAAAGACACCAGTACAGGCAAACAGATATGCCCACATCAAAAAAACATCCACATGGAGTATGAGCAATGTTATCACTTGACACACACATATATGGTGATAACATCAAATCACCAGTAAGTGCCAAATGTGTGTGAGTTAAACATGTCAGTGGTGTTAGTGTCATGCAGATTTGCAAAGACATATCTGTAATCATAATACATGTGATAAACATGTATGTGCAGCTGTACTTCTGTACTTCTGTGAGTTACTGTGACCTGTCACCATCATTATGTCTTCCAGGTATGCTGCATGCCAGGCTGCCACCATACACCCGCTTGGAGGATGAGGTCCTCATTCCATACCTCCTTGACAACCATGAAACACTCTTCAGCCATGTGCCACAGGATGCGCAGCAGTGGGATGCCCAATGGGAAGAACTTTGCAGGAGGGTAAATGATGTTGGCGGCAACAATCGCACCTATCAGCAGGTGCGCCGACACTGCACCAACCTCATTAGATGGGTGATACGGCATGCAAATGCAATCGCCAGGGAACAAGCTGCAACAGGTGGGGGGGGCCACTCACCCAGCCCCCACTCACACATACTCAGGAGCTACTGGCCAACCTGGGGACACCTGCAGAAATCCATCCACAAGCTTTAGCTGTTATTGTGGAGGTGGGTGTCTCACAACCACCGAGCCAGGAGTTGCCTGGTAAGTCACTACTGCACATATAACACAACTATATTTCATATAGTTACATGTGTTACTGTACAATATTTAATGTAACATCATATGCAAGGCATGTATGCACACATGCCACGTACTATAGTTTGCTACTTTATGTATGCACAGATATGCATACTCCATAGTATAGGCTTGACAGTGGGTTTTACTGCTTTTCAAAGGGAAACCACCTTTTGCACTGGCCTTTATCCTTGTCATCTGCTAAACCACCCCCCCTCCCCACTGCAAGTAATCAGTCCTGTGATGTCACCCAGCTCAGAAGCAGAATCAGATTAAGTGTAATTGTATGGGTTCTGTGGCACATGCCCCAACTGCATACCACTCTACTAGTTACCTTTACATAGACAAGACTTGTAAGCACAATACTGGCAAGTATGTGAGCGTGTGTTTGTGTGTAACTACCCTGTAGCCAGGCATGCACATGTGTTATGTCTTTTAACATGCTGCACACCATGGTAGTCATCTATGGTGGAGTCTACAAATTATTACATAGTTAGAAATAGAAAAGAATAGACAGTCAAGAATGACTACTGTTGGGTATGTTATTTTCCTGTGCCACTGTCGAGCAGTAACACAGAAGTGGTCCCTGGGGTGTATTTCCATACCCATCATTCCCTCACCCAAACTCCACAATTCCTGGGGTATATTTCCTTAGCTATCATTTCTGACCCCAAACTCCACATACACAACAACCATCCCTTCTCTGGTGAACTGATTAAGATTTAAATGTTATAAAACAAGAGTTGCCTCTGTTTTGTGTACACGTCAATTTCTTTGGAACCCTTCTGTGTCACAAAGGGTGTTCAGACATGTTTATATATATGGCTATAGCTGTGTCTGTGTATATGCATATATATATATATATATATATATATATATATATATATATATATATGTGTGTGTGTGTGTACATCCCATAAGTGCATATATGTATTTAGTATTTAGTTATAACAGTTGTACATATGTAGACTTGTCTGTGTTGTTTCACAGATTACAGTACATTCAAGGGTACTGTACATATGTACACAAAGTGACTGAAGCATTTGTTTTCAGTGCTGTGGAATACCTGTAGTAAAATGTGTATAATAAAAACCATCAAACATGTATGCAACCTGGATGGCTTAGTGGTAAGTCCAGTGACCATGGTGTGAATGGTCCAGGGTTCAAGACCTGCAAGGGTTGTTAATAATGTCATTTAGGACTGAATAAGGTAGCGTAAATGCGCTTTTGCGATATTAAGCAATGAGTACACACAGTTAAAAGACATGTACAACTCGCAGTACACTTGAAATGCCTTTCTTTGCTAATTCTGCTGATGTCATTCATTGTGACATACCTTTGGGGAAGAAATACTTTACTAATGTCTGTGGCGTGTACTATAACTGTGTACTGCTGTAGTGTAAGAAACTAGTCAGGTAGAGGTTCAAATACCAGATATGACAAATATGTGTGACTTGTATCCTCCTCTGTAGTGGTGGTTGTAAGTGTGTGGGCAATGTGAAGGTGGGTTTGCATATATTTAATGTTGGCCGTATTCTATATCACAATGTCAACCATACAGGGATAACAGATGTACATTAGCTGTGAGGATGGGGTGCAAAGCCGTAACCATACATGTGGCATCAAGGCCAGCAATCACAGTTAGCCACCCCACTATTACCCAGAGCACACACTCACCCATGTGTCATACACACACGTCTAGGCAACAGCCAATATGTGGGTAGTACACTGCATATTGGCCACTGATAGTAACTATGCAGTGATAGCAGTGGGCATGTCACCCTGGCCATCTATCCAGTATGCACATACATGCACACAGTGCACCTCCACCATGTTCCCCAATGGACACCTGCACCACCTATGGTGCCTTCACAGGTGACTCACAACAGACATACCGTACCTGACAACATGCTTACAACTGCTTTACAGTGCCTTAATCACTCTGTATCCATTGGCTCTTGTTCTCCCTAGCAACACAATAAACAACCTCTGTTAGGCTTGAACCCAGGACCATGCACACCATAGCCAAAGTGGTTTATCTCTAAGCCACCTCTGACATGCATAACCCTGCTTTATTCACAAACATATCATTCATCTGACCCAGTCATTCAACAGTACAGAGTATGTATTCCAACATGCAGATGTATGTGTGTGTGAAAATATATTAATGTCTACACAGATACAAATGTATGTATGTATATATATATATATATATATATATATATATATATATATATATATATATATAAGAGAGAGAGAGAGAGAGAGAGAGGGGAAGATATATATATATATATATATATATATATATATATATATATATATATATATATATATGTATGTATAAGCAGATATTTATATCTATATAGGTATATACGGACATACATCTGTAGATAAGGTGAGAACATAGCAGAAACATATATGTCTACATGTACCATGAATGGGGTTGACAGGCACAAACAATATACGTCATGCACGAATAGGTATTCCCCCCACAGCAAAACATGTCTGACCTGCAATACACTACCAACTGTTGCAGATCCCATAACCAGGACCTTACACAACAAGGCCACAAGATGTTAACAGTACCCCATCCCACCTGTATGATGTCAGGCTGCTATCAGTAACATATCATGCAGTACAGTCAGGCTCATAATGACTCCCATTTTGCAGTCATCTGTTACCTTTGTTAGCCAGAGTCCTGTATTGTTGGCCTGTACTACAGAGATGTAGAATTCCAACAACAGTGGTCCCAGGACTGAGCCCTGAGGTACACCACTTATCACTTGTCTGGGGATAGATTTGGAGACAGTTACACCTACAGTTTGGGTTCTGTCAGTAAGCTATGTGGCAAACCATCGAGTGGCATAGGAATGTATGGTCGGATTACTGTATTAATCTGTTTCCAGACTGGTGTATGGTACTGAAGGGCTTGGCGAGGTCCACATAGGCATTGTGGACTTCCTTACCCTCTTCAACAGCTATGCAGACTGAGTCAAAGCAGAAAATCCATTTCAAGAGGCATGACTGGCCTTCCATGAGCCCAATCTGTGTGGGGTCCAGTGTTTGAGGGTTGCCAATGTCTGTGTTCCAAACTTCCCTGATAATGCATTCCATGGCCATGCAGATCAGGCTCATCACACCGATGTGACAGTAGTTCCAGGGATCCAAGGTGGATCTCCCCTTGTGGAGTGGGATAACTGCAGCTGCGTACCACTCAGTGGGCACCAGGCCTGATGCGAGGTTATGACTACACATGACAGTCTGGTCCCACGGAAGATTTATTCTTAGCTGTGGGTGGATAGTGTGGCTTCTGCCTGTGTGGCCATGATTACTGGCAAATGGAACTCTGTTCATATTGCCGTTGGCCCTTTTGGGGGTGAGAAGGGGTGTCTGTGGCACTAAACCAATCCACCAGGGCATTGGTACAATCTGTGGGAGCAATCTATGTAATGCCATACTGTTGTAGCTCAGAGCACGTCTCAGCATTGCCTGTTAGATTCAGGACATAACTATAGAATGGTGTGTGGTTGTCTGTGGAATCTGTGGTGATTTTAGTTACATAACCAGCTTTGGAGGATTCCATGGGGGATCTCAACATCTTACTGTGGCTGGTAAAGGAGTTGTTTGCATCCTTGGAGTACCTTTTTTGCTTCAACAGTGTCTGCCTTCTTTTGTATACTCTGTTAATGGCAAGGGACCACCAGAGTGGCTTGGTTATTTGGGAGGTGAGCATTGTGGCTCCATGTGGTATGTCAGGAACCATGCACAAGGGGATGTGCTCATACAGTACCTTAGTACAAGATTCATCTTTAGAACTGTCAGCTCCTGTCTCCATGGGTGTCACAAACATTGTCACTTCTGCCTTGTATAGCATGAAGCTGGCTTTGGGGAGGCCTTTTATGGACAACTGTATATACATTCCTTTCACATGTTCACTTTGCTTAGCCTATACTGGGATTACTGTGGTGAAACTTCAGTCTCATGTACAGTTGTGATGGCTTAGTGGTTAGTTACTGTGACTATAATATACAATGTCCTGGATTCATGACCTGCAAAGGTGTGGTATTGTTGTCCGGCCAGGACAGTGATTAACGCATACAGACTAATTGTGGAAATTAGGTTGGTCACATGTAATACAATTCAAATGCCCTACATTGGCAATCCTGCTGATGTTAATCACTGAGGAGTACACCTTTGGGGAAGAGCATACCCCCACAATCTCTGTGGTGCATGCTATAACAGTGTAATGCTGTAGTGTGATATAGAACTCTGTTATGGGTTTTAGTCTCACACATGGGAGTTGTGGATTCTTTGGTGTCTGTTCCTATGACTGTGTAGAGGGTACTGCATGTTTGGTTAGTCACACTCACTACGATTCACTGGCCCTACTTTGGCAATCCAGCTGATGTCACCGACCTAGAAATCCACCTCTGGGACCGCTGTAACCCAGTAATCTCTGTAGCGTGTCCTATAACTGTGTAATGCTGGAGTGTAATAAACTAGTTTGGTAGGTGATCTAATCCCAGACTTGCCAACTGTGTGTGTTGGTCTGTCTGAGAAGGGAACAATGCTTTTTAGAGTACTCACACTCCTTACAATTCATTTACTCAACTTTGGCAAGGTTGCTGATGTCATCCACCTAGAAATACACCTCTGGGACTACTGTAACCCAATAATCTCTATAGCACATCCTGTAATTTTGTAATGCTGTAGTGTGATAAACTAGTTTGCTAGGTGTTCTAATCCCAGATGTGCCAACTGCGTGTGTGTCTGCTTGAGAAGGGAGCAACGCTTTTTAGAGTACTTACAATTGATATACTCAACTTTGGCAAGGCTGCTGATGTCACCCACCTAGAAATACACCTCTGGGAATACTGTAATCCAATAATTGCTGTAGCACATCTTATAACTGCAAAATGCTGTAATGTGATAAACTTGCGTAGTAGGTGTTCTAATCCCCAATTTGCTAACTGTGTGTGTCTGTCTGCCTGAGAATGGAACAATACTTTTTAGAGTACTCACATTCCTTACAGTTCATATACTCAGCTTTGGCAAGGCTGCTGATGTCACCCACCTAGAAATACACCTCTGGGAATGCTGTAACCTAGTAATCTCTGTATTGTGTCAGGTAACTGCATATTGCTGGAGTGTGATTTAGAACTATGGTAGGATTCCATCCACAACCATGGCAGTTATGTATGTTTTGTGTGTGTTTCAATGTCTGTGTAGGGAGCAATGCATTATAGCCTATTCACATGCAGGACATTTATAATGCCCTACTTTTGTAATCCTGCTGATGTCATTACTTGTCAAATACACCTCTGGGGAATAAGTTTCCTAGTAATCCTTGTGGTTATGTCCTATAACATCTCCATGCAATAGTATGATATAGATCTTGCTCATGGGTTCTATACCCATACATGTCAGTTGTGGATGTTTTGTGTGTGTCTCACTGTCTGTTTTGTGAACAATGCATTTTGGGCTACTCGCACGAAATTTGAAATGCCCTACTTTGGTAAACCTGCTGATGTCATTCCTTGTGAAACACACCTTTGGGGATGGAGTAGCCCAGTAATCTCCATAGCGCATGCTATTACTGCGTAATACTGTAGTGTGATAAACTAGTTAGGTAGGAATACTATTCCAAAACATAGCAGGTCTGTGTGTGTGTGTGTGTGTGTGTGTGTGTGTGTGTGTGTGTGTGTGTGTGTGTGTGTGTGTGTGTGTGTATGTGTGTGTGTGTGTGTGTGTGTGTCAGTCAGATCCTATGTGAGTGTCTAACCACTGGACATGTTGAGGAGCAGGTTTTGTAGTTTTCCTATATGGTGGCCATATTATATGTCACACTGTCCACCTCACGAGGATTACAGATTTCAATCAGCCAAGAGACTGGGATGGCAAAAGCCATACCCCTAAATCTGGCAAAAGGCCTGGTGAACAAAGTAAGCAACCCTACTATTCCCAGAATACGGTCTGAACCCATGTGTCATACACAAACACACTTGCCTAGAATAATCCCGCTATGTTTCTAGTACCCTGCATATTGTTGACAGATAGTAGGCATGGTGTGATTGCAGTGGGCTGCAGAGAGCATGGCACCCTGTCCATCAGTACAATAGGCACATAATTGCGGACAATGTGCCTTCACTATGTTCCCCACTGGATGCCTGCAACATATGTGGTGCCATCAAATGTGATCCACAAAGGACATACAATGCCTTACACACATGCCCAGTATGGACAGATGCCACTGACACCAGGGAATACCTGTATCATGCTAGCAAAGCAGGTGCAGGGTCAACATGCTGTCTATTAGCAGGTTCTGCCACACCAGGCCAGGACTGGCACATCTGATGATAACAGTCTGTGTACATAACATGTGCCAGGCAAACCAGGTATACTTAAACATGTCACTGTACATTAATGTGGGACGTGCACATCCCAGGCAATGTCCATGTCAAGGACTATCAAACACAGACATAGCATGCATTGCAAAGCAATGGCCACACACAATAGTAACCAGGATGACAGGACAGTTAATACAATACCCATCTGTGTGGGACATTGCAGACACTACACCCCTGAATCACACTGCAGACCACTGTCAGGTGGCCTGATGCCAAGGATTACCCCTCACCCAGCCTTGTACAGCCATCTTGCACAGCCAACGACTACACACCCATGAAGCAATGCACACATGCATGTCAGTACTGGTACCTTGTGTCTGCGTGTGGGGTATGATGTTCCCAACCACAGTCACACCCAGTATAACTCCCATTGGCATACTGACTGATGTCAGACATGTTCACATGCCCTAGCCCATAGAACCGCAGGATAACCCCTGTTGTGCATGTAATACCTGTGCATTACTGTAGTTAGGAAGTGTATTTGTGAGCCTGCCAAAGTGTGCCAATGTGCCTGAGTCCCTTAGAGAGTGTCGCTGTGTTGACAATGACATCTGTTTATGTGGACAGCCATGTGTGCTACACCTAATGTATGTCTACTATATCTCTGTTGCAGATGTCGCTCACCAACATGTCAGCTATGTGGTACATGGAGTAACTGCATGCACTTGTAATAGTAATGGCTAGTCAGTCAGGGGCTTGAATCCCTAAACTGGTAGGTGTGTGACAGAATATGCTTAGGTTTTAGTCTCCCAGCCCTTCTCTGATGTACTTTGCCTCTGTCTGTCCCTCCCACACACTCTCTGGTGGATGTGGAGATGCACACCTGCTCAGCAGCAGTCTGTGTTTTGTAAGTGATGGTCATGATCAGGTGATGGGCTCTGCACCTATTGCAGTCCTCCTCTAGCTGATTCCATGTGGAACAGCTGTGGTGACATTCCCATAGCCAATTGCATGGAAACACAGTACAACATCTAGGAACATCATGTTGGTGTTTGCCCATGACAGTCGCTGTGAGTGGAACCTGGATCTGATGTTTGGTAAACAGCATCACAGATAAAATCTAGATATTCCTCAGACAACATACACAGTGGAAAATAGCCTAAAGATAGGAGGGTGATGTACCAGACATGACTACAGCATGTAAGTGTAGCTATGCTTCATTTAGACTACTGCCAATTTAACAGGTTGTGTGTGGTAATGGCTAGTCTGTATGTTTTAATAACTGACAAGACAGTGCTCTGTTTGTGAGGAAACCCCCATCTGTAGGGTCATCTGTGGACTGGTCAGTGTGTGGAACCATTTGTTTCTTGTGTTACTCACAGAACACACATCTGTAAATTGCAAAAGCATAGTGTGAGGATTGCAGTCAGTACACAGTGACAGTGATGAGAGTTACTGCCATCGCATCCCTAATTGGACATACGTCACATGAAACAGTGGCATGAAAGTCACTGTCTGAGGTTATTACAGTGACATGCCAGTAACGGGCCACTGTGCATAGCTGCAGTCACAAGTCATCTACGCTTTGGACAGATGACATGCAGTATATATGCATGTGTTGTGCTCCCTCTGCAAATGTATGACATCTGTTGTCTTGGGTTGATGGTAATATCTATGCATGCTGTTATAAGTAATCCTGAATGCTGTTGACTATTACTAAGCCTTATCTGTGTTAAAACTGCAACACCATAGGCTGTATGGGATTGGAGATCCCAGATGAATCACCTGTCCAACTTCAGCTGGCCATGGCACCGGGCACCAGCACATCTGGGGCCCAGCCTTGGACCTCCACCTCTGTTGGCTCTGCACCACCTTCGGGTGGAACCGCTACTGAGGATGGGGCTTGCCCCCCTGGGAGCAGGTCCAGACAGGAACTTGTCAGCCATCGTACGGTCCAGGATGTGGGGCATAGGGAGTTCAATAAGGGGTTTTGAGGCCAGCTACATCAGCTTGAGGGCCAAGTGGCACATTTAGAGGGTGAGCCTGCCACTCCTTGACAGCCCCCAGCACAGCCACGTTTGGGGCTGTGAAGGTGCAGTGGTGGCTGCCCATGGGTGGGGACCTCCATCCCACTGTTTCCGTTTGGGGGCTCATGGGCTTGTGACTGCCAAACACACCTCCCCATCCAAGGTGTTTCCTCCCCACGTGTGTCATATACCATCCCTGTATACAGTCTTGTCTGTCTTGTCTGTCATCCTACCCAACCTATCCTCCACGAGCATACCTACTCTCCTTCCCCAACATCCCACTCTCACCTTACAAAACTGGAAACAAAAGGCCAATCTGTTCCTAGAACAACTTTTGTCCCATACATAGCTGTCCATTTCACACACGTGTCCACTGGACACATGTAACCTGGTATGCACATGACTCCTAAAGGTTCCTGGTACACGTGAGGCAGATGACCCCAGTGTATACACAATACTACCGGTCCCTCTATGGTTACACCATTTAACTTTTTAATGATGATGATGTTGCACACAGCACCTTGCAAGAGTATTGTTCTCACATAATGACTGGCCAGGAACTGTTTTGTTAATGTAAATAAAATGCTCAAGGTAATGTATTTGGGCAATGTACAAATGTTTGTGTGTATTAATGACACAGGTCTGTCTGAGGGAGTCTTGATATTAAATAGGACAACACCACTACATAATACAGGAGTTGCTGGTGTTTTCCTTTTCATTCTTTTTAATACTTTGTTGTCACACGATATGTTCTTGATATATCTGTATATATCTATATCTATGTATGTATATATATATATATATATATATATATATATATATATATATATATATATATATATATATATGGACATAAACACACACATACATCTACATAATGAAATACATCTCCTATATTGTTGAATGACTGTGCTGGATGATATGTTTGTGATAACATCCAATGTCTGTGTATCTGCCATGGCTTAGTGGTAAATCTTATTGGCTGTGGTGTGCAGGGTCTGTGTCTTATGTACAGGCTTGACAAGATGCAGGTGCTAATACAACATGTTTTGAGACTGCTGTCATACACTTTGGGTGAGATGCTGGGATGACAGGTATGTTTGCATGTACATTCTCTGACTATGTACAAGTCTGACTATCAGTTATATGTCATTAACAGCTGCCTACATTTCTTGGATCATCACACTAATTTGTCAGGGGAACAGGGCAAAAGGCAGGTGATGTGGGCCATTTATCAGGACATACTGGGCAGATTGGAACAGTTGAGGGGTATGAATATGCATACCACTTTCATTCTAGCAAATATCTGTACAGTTGTTAAGTGTATATATGCATACAGCTTTCTCTCTGAACATTCTAACAAACTGTGTGCAGTTGTGTGGAATGATTATGCATACAACTTACTGGCGGTCCTGGGATCCAAATCCCTGCTGTGTGTGACTAAAGCATTACAGTTAAGATCACTGTACACTATGCTATCAGGCAATTGTTGTGAGGCTTTGCAATGTATTTTGTCTAATATGACTGACCTGTTTGCACTTCCAACATTGTTATACAGCACTTCATACATATTTTATCTGCATACCACAGTGTGGGTAACACTGCTTACTACAACAGTACTATTTAATAACTGCAACAGTACAACAACATATGACAGCAGAGTAAACAGAAGCAATGCAGGGGTTACACCTTTATTCGCAGCATATTACACAAGTCTGTATACTGGTACAACACTTTCTGAGGCTCTTACATTTATTTGTTATGACAGTACATGCAGGCTATTTACTAACCTGCCTCGCGACACATCCTTTGCAGCCTAGCATCATAGGCTTGCTGGTTTGCAGCACGCTCAACTGCAGCTGTCAGAGAAGTACAGTAATATTTAGCCATACCTATCCATAGTATACACAAGCTAGGCAATTATTAACTACATAGTGGAAGGAGTACTTAGTGCTGGGGCATTCTGCATCTGCCTTGCTTCTGGGATCCACTGTTCCAAGACATCCCCCTCTGCCGTTTCAGGTCTGCATGGTGGTGCCTGACCTGCTCACCAGTCTGGGGGATACCTGTGGCACTAGTGAGGTCATGGGGCGAGACTGTGCCAGGCGTCCATTTTGTACTGTGAGCCCTGGTACTTGCCCTGCAGTAGTCTCCTGTCATGGTGCTTTACCAGGAGCCATACCATGAATTTGGACTTCTGGATGCACCAGCGCTGCGCTCTAAAGTGAGTGCCTTCTCCCACTCCAGCCATTCTGCCTGCAGGGGGATGCTATAACCAGTTATAAGCCATATTCCCACCTCTTCTGTTTAAGTAGGGCCGGATTCCTGCACTTTTCCGTAATTGGCTGGTTTTGAAAAGGCTAAGCTATGGTCACACCTGCTTACTTCAGGTTGGCACTGCTTAAAGAGGTGTACCTGTGCGCATATTGTATTGGCTTCCCTACGCATTGCTTACAATTACTTAGTTGGGCTGTGCTGTGGTTAGCATTGCTTATTGGTTATCTAGGAATAAATTTGCCTTTTGTCAATGATGTCTTATTCATTACAGGTTATATAAGTGTCTGTTATCCGTGATTCATGTGTACATACACTGTATGGGGTCCTGGGGACTTCAAAACTTTATTACAGTGACACCTCAACTCTATGTTTACTGCAGTACTCCAATTCACATATTTATGGTCTGTGGTAGGTTATAAACATTACACTGTACATAGATTCAGTTCACATGTTTGATTTGATTTCCCTGTGGTGAGGATTAGTTTGCCGATACCTTTGTTAGATGTATTGCTATCATGGCGTAGTGGTTAACTACTATGACTGTGATATACAGGGTTCTGAGTTCTAGCCTTGCAGAGGCTGTTTATTTTGTTGCTGGCCAGAATACGAGCCGTTAGGTACAGAGTGATTAAGGCACTTTAAAGCAGTTGTGAGCGGGTGTGAGTGGGTTTGCGCGGAGCTAAGCAATGCTAACCTCCGGTTACAGTTTCTTACACTCAGTTAACCTTTACATTGCTTCACCAGTATGGTACTTGCATACTGGTACCCAAACAGACTTACACTCGCTTGCTACCGCATACACACGCACAACGTCGTGCATTTTGTTCACATCTGTCAACCGGGACAGTCAGACTGTATGCTTGTCCATTGTCAACAGTGGCTCGGGGTGTAGAGCTCTACATTGACCCTATCTAAGTATCCCAATTAATACTGGGGTGTTCACATTTCTAGAGGGTAACAAGCATAACATAGCTACGCCTCCCATTAATCATGCTTAGTTTACATTGAACTGTCTGTACTATCCATGCTTAGGTCAGGTTTACGTGTCAGGTATGACTGTTGACAAAGGTCAGTTTAAGGTGAGGTAGGATTCCTGTTTCACAGGTCTGGGTAGGTTACATGCAGGTATTCGGGGTAGGTGTAGTTATTCCATACCTGTGTGGTACAGTAGAGGTGAATAGCTAGGGAGTAGGCAGGTAGGTAGTGGGAGTGACATTGTAACTGTATAGTAGCCCATTGGTATAATTGGATGGGGAGCAATAGGGAAGGTGTGTCGGATGTTGGGATTTATATGCAAGGCAGGAAAAGAGGTGTCAGTATCACTAGTTGATGTAGTGGTATAGAGTGTGAGGTGGGGGGGTTGCAAGGTGGTGAGCCTGTGCTGCTCCAGGTGTGCTTGTAGTGTTCCTTCATGTATTAGTTACATGTGTCCTGTGTGACAGCTGTGATACTACATGTGGTTTGGGGTTCCAGATACTGGCAATTTAGTGGGGGAAGAGGGTATCACCTACGTGTACCTGTAATCATTAATAGAAATGGAACAGGGATTGATAGGTACGTGGTGTGCATGGGGCACAAAGGGGGGTGTTGGTAGGGGAATTATCCAGGGATGTGCAGGATGGCTGCAGGGAAGGTCCAAAGCTGGCCATGTTGTCTACAACAACAGCTGTGCATATGCACTGCATTTGGTATTTGCGTCAGACACTCACACCCCTGGGTGGGGGTGAGGACTACAATAATACCTTGTGATGCCTATTACATCGGCTTACATGCCTACAGTGGGGTGTTGCAACCATGTGTTCATAGGTGTTGTGTAGTGGGTTATACAATGACACATATAGGTTCATAGGTTCATAGGTTCATACTAGACTATCTGCCCTAGGGCATTTATAAGCCTAGCCAGAGAGTGTTTGGCTTTCACCACCCATTTTAAATTAATTTTGCTATTCCCTTTTTCGAGGTTAGTATACTGTGCCTCTGTCTAACAGTGACACAGAAGTGATACCCGGGGTAAACCTACAATCTCCCATCCACTCATCAAGATTCCTCTTGAAGAGAGTCAATGAGGGACTCTGCCTAACCTGGACTGGGATTTTATTCCAGAGTGAAGGGAGCCTCTGGGTTATGAATCTGTCCCTCCAGCATGTCCTATTTATTTCAGTGCTGAGGTTCAAGTCTCTCGGGCGCGTAGTTCGATGGGATTTGGATTTTCTGAGGTGCAGTATGTCCATTAATTCAGGGTTGGCCATGGCTTTATACGTCAGGCACAGATCGTCTCTGAGCAGGCGGTGTGCCACTGAGTAGAGCTGGAGTTTCTTTAACCGAGCAGCATATGGCATCTGTTTGAGCCCTTTGATCCTCTTGGTGGGGTACTTTTGGGGTCTTTCCAGTTGCTGCAGGTGTCTGGTAAGGTACATCCCAAAAGGGGCATTGTACTCAATTATGGGCCTGATGAGGGATGAGTAAAGAGGCACGATGACCTCCCATGATCTAGATGTGAATCCCTTCATGATTAGGTGGGCTATATAAAATGTTTTTCTAACCACTTTGGCCACTTGGTTGTCAAATGAGAGATTGCTATCAACTTGGGTCCCCAGGTCCCTAATTACTTCTTCTGTACTTAATGGATTACCACCTATGTGGTAATTTGTGGGCACTTTGTTTTTGCCAAAGGGGATGACTATACACTTTTTGGCATTTAGCTTGAGGCCATGGCTCTGGCACCAGTTGTCTTTTTCTGTGAGGCCCTTTTGGAGGATGCTTGTGTCGGCTGGAGAATCAATTATGGCGCCCAGTTTGCAGTCATCTGCAAACATGGTCAGCCACAGTCCTTCCATGTTGGCCTTTACCTCCAAGAAATATATACCGAACAAGAGAGGTCCCAGGACTGAGCCTTGTGTGACGCCACTTGTAACTGGTTTTGAGTCTGACATGGCTCCAGCAATTCTAACCATATGGGTTCTGTCCTTGAGCCAGTTTGCAACCCATCTAGTGACATGGGGGTTTATATTTAAGCTGGTGAGCTTATCTATAATGCCTGAGTGGGGTATTGTATCGAAGGCTTTTGTGAGGTCCAGGTAGGCTGTGTGGACCACCTTCCCCTCGTCAATGGCCTTGGTGACTGTTTCAAAGAAATCAACCAGGTTTAAGAGGCAGGATCTGCCCTTAAAAAAGCCAAACTGGGTAGGATCCAGTGTCTGTAGGTCCCCAATATCTTTATTTATGAGGTCCATGATGATCCTTTCCATAGCTTTGCAGACCAAGCTAGTCAGGCTTATGGGGCGATAGCTTCCAGGATCCACTGAGGCACCACCTTTGTGGAGAGGGACCACTGTTGCTGTACGCCACTCTTTGGGTACATATCCTGTAGTAAGGCTGAGATTGAACAGTAGTTTTATGTTTGGGTTTAGCTCTTCTTGGAGTTCATGTAGGATGCAGCCAGGGACACCGTCTGGTCCCACTGATGCTGTGTTTTTTGCTTTGGAGAGGGCGGCTCTTACCTGAGCATCTGAGATGTCAGGGGGGCAGCACTCTGCTGGGATAGATATTTGCCCTTTTGGTGGGGAGGGGGGGGAGAAGTTTGCGCTGAACCTGTCAACTAGGATGTTGGCAATGTCTGTGGGTTTGATGTATTTTTTGTCATTTTGGACTAATTCTGAGCATATCTGAGAATTCCCACCTAGGTTCCTAACATAACTAAAGAAAGCCTTGTGATTATCCTTAGTATCCTGTGCAATTTTTCTCTCGAAGCTGGCCTTAGACAATTTTATGAGTGCCCGTAGTTTTTTGCTAATACTGATCAGAGATGCCTTCCCTTTTTGGGATATTACTCTATCATGTAGTAGCTTCCTCCTTCTATTGTATAGTTTGTTTATGGATGGTGTCCACCAGACAGGACGTCTGCCTTTGGAGGATTGGGTCTTGGTTTTATTTGGGATTGCATAATCCATGCATTCCTGAAAGTGTTCATAGAATGCATTTATAAAGGATTCTGCGGTCTGGGCCATATTTTCCACAGGCTCGGGGGCTTTGAAAGACTCCACCTCGGTTTTGAGGAGTGTGAAATTTGCTTTAGAGAAGTTTCTCACTGTGGTTTTCTGGGCAGGGGGTGGGGTCGGGATGTGAATATCCAGTGAGATTAGTTTATGGTCTGATCTTACCAGTGAGGGATACACTTCTGGTCTGGAGCATAGAGTCCCCATGTTGGTGATGATCAGGTCCAGTATGTTTTCCCCTCTTGTGGGAGTGGTAACAAGTTGTTCCATAGCATTTGAGTTTATAAATTCTAGGAACCTTTGGGCTAGGGTGCTGGAGTTAGAGTAATGCTCCCAGTCTATGTTTGGGTAGTTGAAGTCGCCCAATATAATGGTGTTTGGAGAGGCCTTCATATTTTCCAGTGTTCTCAGGAAGGCCGAGTGGGGTTCCTGGGTTTGGGAGGGTAGTCTGTAGCAGGCTATAAACTGGAAGGCAGTTTTACCCACTGTTAGTTGCACATGGATAGTCTTTGATGCTTCGTGCTGTGCCACCAACCTGGAGGTGTGGGTATCTTTGACGAATATTGATACTTCCCCTCCTTTTGTGGTTCAGTCCAAGTTTTGGGGCCGAAAAGCATGGTATGAGGTATAACCTGGTAGTGCTGGGGTGCTCTTCGGAGCCTTGAACCAGGTTTCTGTTACTGCACAGATATCGATGTTCTCCATGCTAAGGAGAGTTTCGAGTGCATGCATCTTGAGGTTTAGACTTCTGACATTGAGTAGCATTACTCTTAGTTTCTTATCCCTTGTGATACCTATGGAGGTGGGTTTGTCTTTTGAGCCTTGCCTAAAAAAGGCACTATGGGGGAAGCAAGAGCCTTTGCCAATATCCTAAAGCCCAGGGGGTGACAGGTGCAAGCCATCCTTAGCGAAGCATCATGGCTTGTCGAGCATGTCATCCCAGGCTGACAGGCATTGGATCCCCTTTGAATGACACCAATACTTAAGCCAATTGTTGAAATTGATCATCTTGTCTTCATATTGTGGCATCATTCTTGGTGAGGGTAAGATGCTACTCAAGGTCAGGGTCATACCGGCCTGGGCTACATGCTCAGAGAGCTCCTCTATGTCTCTTTTCATGTAGTCCAGGGAGGTACGTCTCAGGTCATTCACACCAGCATGGACAATAACCGAGTCATATTTGTACTTGCCTTGGAGTGACCTGAGTGCTTGTGTTATGTGGCGGATCCTAGCACCCGACAGGCAGCTCACTGTGACCTTCTCCTTGTTCAGCCTGTTGAGCGGGACGTACGATAGAGTCACCTATTACAAGTGTATCAGGTGTGTTGTTTAGCCTTAAGGGCTGTGACTGTTCGGCACACTGGCTTTGTGAGCTATGTGTTGCATGTGTTTTGTTTTGGGGTAGCGGGTGCTTGGGTGTCTACTTTGGAGGTCTCTGCTGCTTAGGCAGATTTTTATTTAGAGCCTCCGAGTATGTTTTTGTGTGTTTATGTGTTTGGTTTGCTGTCGTGGTAGGTCTATGTGAGACTGGAATTGTAGTGAGCATGGTTTCCTTCTCCTCCTGACTGGTTACGCCAGTACTGAGTTGAGAGAGCTTAGCCTCCAGTTTGGCTATATGGTTGCATCTCTCACATGTGTTGGAATTTGTTGGGAGGAGGAGAGGGTTGTCTGTGTACATGAGGCAGTTGTAACATTGCCTCAAGATTCCCAGATCCACCAGCTGAACCGGAGAGGAGATTGACAACTGACCTTTGGACATGCTAGAATAGTATTGGGAATTCCTTTATAATTGAAAAAAGGGCCAATGGGGAACAAGGTACTCAAGGGGAATTTGTGAGGGTGTAGTGCTTTTAATTTTTTACTGCTGACTTATATAATTGCTTTAGTGAGCAGGTGCCAGGTAACTTAAATGCAATGTGTTACAGGTAACTTAAATGCAAAAACGACAAACAGTAACTTTCTTTCAAGTGAAACAAGGAAATAAGTACAGTAAGCAATGCAGATATCACTAGGGATCCACAGAAGCACTGAAAAGCCACGTTTTAGGTGGAATTAGCATTTCAGGGAAATAACAAGCAAACAAACAACAAGCATACAAACAAAGCTAGATTCAGCAGGCCTGGATCTAGTCTATGCTACATCAAACAAGGTGTACCAATTTCAGTAAGAAACATTTCAAATATGCAGGCACTATAAGCCTTTAACCAGAAATTCCCAGCTCAGAAGGGCAGAGTCCAGCCTCTCCTCCCACAAGAGTGCAGACCAAGAACCTTCTTAATGTAAAATAACTGGCCTGAAGCCCAAGTGCTTAAACCAGAACTAATACACTTTTAGAATAACAGACACTGAGCCCTCAATCAGCAGTTCCCAACTTATGGTTATACCGTACTTAGCCATATAAACTGGACTGTGCTGCAGTGGGACCCATATCGGGAATGGCTGCCCATTAGGCGTAAGCATGCCTGTTGACTGTACAGAATCCGCGGCCTGTCCAGAGTTTGCTTCATACAATTGGTGTGTTCCTCTTACAATTTGCACCTGTCTGGCAAATACCTGGGAACTGACATCATTAAATACAGACAAGTAATTGGGTTTAGGACCCCACATCTTTCACCTAAGCCATGCTAATGCATAACCTATTATTCTATCAGCTTTCTAAGGTTGTAAGTGGAATATGTGCATTCTGTCCCTATTTGTTCCCCCAAGGGTTTATGTTCTGTCCAGTGGTTTTGCTCTTAAGGGTTGAGAGGTATGGGTGTAAGCTCTGCCCATTTTGCAATATTACTTACATCCCCGGGGCGGTCCTAATACAACTGCGCCAGCCAACACCTGCACACCTAGGCCCATAATTGCATACACATAGTTCCCCCACCTGCCCCTCCTCTACAGCACTCATCCTTACTGTGGGTGCAGGTGAGATCTAACCACACCACTACACACTGCCCACTCTCCACGTGTCAGGACCCATGTCATACATTGTGTCGACCCATGGGTCATCAGGCTTGCACAACCTACTGGTCCGTGTACATATTACAGCCTGGTTGGATAAATCATTACAGGGACTGACTCTGGTGATCATTAATTTTTGGGGTGTCCCACAAGGGACATTGATGTCTTTGTTTCAAGATTAGACTTGGCAAGTCTCTCCCACTGGTAGTATCCTGCCTGTAGTCTGGGAAGCAGTGGTGTGTTTACTTGTATCGTGTGTTTGTATATTTCACCTGTCTAGGTGGGGGTGGTTGATGCTACGTGTTACACGTTTGTTGATTGGACAACATATGGGTGTATGGGTGTCTGCATATGTATATATCTATATGTGGGTATGTATATGTACTCTGTCTCTGTATGTATACATTTGTACTACGGAGAGGGAAAGGTATATCTCCATGTAGATATGGGTAGATATACACACACATTCCTCTACATATATACATCTACATCTGGTTATTCCGTTCTTTGCCATGTAGATTAGACTTTGCTGCAGTGGGACTCTTAGTGGGTGTGGCTGCTTGTTGGGCGATGCCTCTGCCCAATGAACACTTTTGCTAACATCTCTGGGGCTGTCCGTATAGACCCACATCAGCCAACACTTGCACACATAGACCCATAACTAGCTACCCATAGTTCCCCCACCTGCACCTCCTCTACAGCACCCTTCCTTACTCTGGGTGGAGGTTGGGTCTGAACACACCACTACACACTGCCCACTCTCAGGACCCATGTCATACGTTGTCTCGACCCATGGGTCATCAGGCTTTCCCACCCTTGTATTCTGGGTATGTACACACCCCAGCCAGAATGGTCGATGTATCATCTTCTTTTAGTTATATGTCAATTTTTGGGGTGTCCCACAAGGGACGCTCCTGCCTGTGTTCCAAGATTAGATTTCACGGGTGCACTCTGTACCCCCCAGTTCTATCCTGCCTGTGGTCTGGGGATCAGTGGACTATTTACATTGTTTGTGGGTGTGTGTGTATGTTTCCTCTGTCTGGCTTGGGGGGAGGTCATGCTACGTGTTCCATGTTTCTTGCTTGGGCCCGTCTCTTCCATTGGCATAGCCTGTGAACATATGTCATTCTTGTGTGCTGTTTCCTATCATAGCTGTATATCTGTGTATATCTGCGCACACACACACTCACACACACACACACACACACACACACACATTTATATATATATATATATATATATATATATATATATATATATATATATATATATATATATATATATATGTCTGTAACCTCTGGTTACAGTTTCTTACACTCAGTTAGCTTCTACTTTGCTTAATCTGTGGAGGCAATGCATGCCCCCACGCAAATGCACTTAAACACGCTTACTGGTGCTTATATATACTTACTACTGCTTATTTATACTTAAACCACTACACTATTGCTGTACTGCTTCATTTGCATATATACCCAAATACCCATGGATCCTAGTTCCCCAAACACCCACCCCAACACTTCACTGACACAGCAGTCATCCATTCTCCAGTTGGATACACGGTGTATCCACACCACTACACATTGGCCCCTCCCTACTCCTGTAGACCCATCCCATGGGTTGACTCACTCCACATATCCTCACACATCCCAAACTTTTAGTCCACACACATTGGTGAAATGAGTGACCAATAGGACACTATTCACAATTTTTGGGTTGTCCCACCTGGGACACACATGTCTTTATTTCAGGATTAGACTCTATACTTCATTACATCATTACTCCCGTTAACATGACACTACAATAAATTAATAACTATGACTATGTGGTAATGGACACGTTACACATGAGAGTTAATAATGTACGAGTTCGGCGAAATTATATTACAAATAGGACTGGTTTAGTGATTGTCGTTGCCGTAGCAGGCAGATCACAGGAATTATTCCACTATTTCATTGTGAGAAAGTCCTCACATTTTATTTTTTGAGAACAGCAATGACTTCGGACAAAGTACACGCTTCTGCATTTTTGCAGATTTGTCCCTTCCCTCTTATGCACAACCTATTATTCTATCTACTGTCGAGGTTTGTAGGGGCACTTTCATGTTATTTATGTCTGCAAAAGGAATGAATGTGTTACAGGGAATGTACTTCTATATATAGATGTATGCATGTGTGTATGGATATATAGTTATAACAAGCTCGCTGACCTTCACGAGGTGGTCCAATTAGAACCAGGCCATCCAACCCTGACACACCTGGATCCATAATTTCATACCCATGGTTCCTCCACCCCACCTGAGTTCGACATACACGCAAACCATCCATTCTCCGGTTGCTATCACAGCCATGACACACCTCCACACATTGTCCTCTTCCCAGCGTTAGGGACCCTACACGTATGTTGTACCAACCCATGTATCATCAGGCTCTCCCACCATTTGGTCCTTGAACATACCTGCCCTTGCTTGTGTAATGGTCGGAAGTCCACACCGCCTAGCAATTTTTGGGTAGTCTCACCAGGGACTACCCTGTGATTGCTTGTAAAGTAGACTTAGCAGATCGACAATGTTGCTCCCACTGGTAGTGTCCTGCCTGTGGTGTGAGTAGCAGTGATTTGCTCACCCCTGCTTGATATGACATAAGCTGACAGCACTAAATAATACTGGGGTTGCTGTTGATTTCCTTCTCATTCTTGTTGTATGCTTTATTGTCACGATGTTCATTCTTCATAGATATATATATATATATATATATATATATATATATATATATATATTATATATCTGTACATACACATGCACATACATCTACATAATTATATACATTTCCTATGCTGTTGCATGACTGTGCTGGACGATATGTTTGTGATAACATCAGGTTTATGTATATCTGCTATGGCTTAGTGGTAAATCACATTAGCTGTGGTGTGTAGGGTCCTGGGTTTGACCTTTGCAGAGGCCATTTATTTTGTTGCTGCCAGAACAAGGGCCATTGGATACAGAGTGATTAAAGCACTTTTAAGCAGTTGTGAGTGGGTCTGTGTGTGTTTGCATGATGGTAGGCTGTGCTATCTTCCAATTACAGTTTCTTAAATTCGGTTAGCTTCTACTATGCTTAATGTGTGTGGGCACTGCTTACACCCACGCAAATGCACTTAGAGTTGCTTACTGGTACTTATATATGTTTACTACTGCTTATTTGTGCTTACACCTGCTTACTAGTGCCTTATTTATTATGACACTACCACTTTGATTGAATGACATTAGTTAAACATTTCATGCAGTACTCCAGTTCACATTTACATATTATTATGTAGGTTATACACCAGAAGGATGTATAAATATGTTCATATACACATTCCACATGATATGTGCTATAGTGGGACTAGAACCATAAATGCCTGTTTGTTAGGTGGATGCTGTAACCACTACACTATTAACATTAACATTAATTCTGCATGTTTTTTTTCTATTTGAATGATTTTGATGTGTAAGCTACGCTAAGCAGAGGGGAGCAACGCACAAACACGCTGCGCTTCTCTTACACTTTCAATAATGAAGCAATACAAATGTAAAATAGGGACATGGGGAATCTAATTGTGATAGTTCTAGGGATGGGGCCCAACATTCCACTATGTGCTTGTGTGTTTACTACTTTGATTTTATTTCAGTGTTCGTGGGACACTCTTGTATGCTTAGCAAACATTTCAGTATCCACGGACACTGAATTAATTGGTTGCTATTAGAGGCGGGTTCTAATAGTAAGCATTGTAGGTTGTGCAACTGTGGGGGCATGTTTAAGCCTCCGTAGAGCACTTAAACACACCCCCTGCACTCGCACATGTTTCCTGTGCATGTCAAGGGTGCGGCAGTGCGCCCTCATAAATATTCATATGGTGCTGCTGCACCATCTGTAGGGAGGATGCTCGGCACAAGGCTAAAACCGTCCTTGCGCTGAGCTTCATGCATCCTGTGGAATGTTTTTCATAAATCTGTTGTATTAATGAACAAAAATTTGCATTTGAAGATTTGGACAGTTTTTCTTGTGCAAGTGTTTTTCTTTCATCTATTTTCTCTCTTAATCTTTTTGCATATCTTCTATCCAGAAATTCTGGGCTTCATGGATAATAGTAGCAATACATAATTTCTTTCTTATCCTCAGTAGTCTGCTCTATCATTTGTATGGCGCTTTTTTTGGCCTGTCAGTATTTGTGTTTTTTGTGGACTACTACATCCTTCTACAACAGGGAGCCATCATCCCCTGAGCCTAGCCTAACTCCATTGTAGGAGTGTTTCTGTGCCTTGAGGATTCTAAGCTGTCATTTTTTCCAGTCTTGGCACCAGTGCACCTACCAGGATTGGCCACTTCAGGGTCCACCTTGTGAAGATACTCGCCAAGACTTGAGGATGAGTTGAATTCCAGCAAAACTATTCTCCTTTACTAGCTTATTTTCTCATCTCTACATTCAGACCTCTGGTGTCCTCTGTGAGAGGATCACTACACAGTGAGATGTGTAGATTACTAGTGACACAGAATGTATCACATTTACAATCTGAGCAGTGGTAGCATGTGTAAATGCAGTCTACCTGTCATTAACAAGCTCGGCCATGGTATGTCCTTCCCAGTAGCCTGAGTGCCATTGAAACAGGAAACTAGGCCTTATCTGATATGGTGGTTGTGAATACGACCCACTATAATTGTAGGTGCTGTCTGCACTGCTGACTGCAGTCCATCCCGATAGTAATAGTCTTAACTCTGCTCTCATGATAATATATTGACATATTTCTGCCAATGCCTAGTACTATAGCTGTATGCTTAACTGAGACCTATTCCATGGTCACAGTCTAACTCATATAGGCACTAAGTTGATTTACAACCACATTACTTACTTTACTTGCTGTGTTACACATACTATATACTATGAATGTCAGGGTGGATTAGTGGTCTAAGGTGCCAGACTCAAGGGGTAAGCTCCTTCTATGGCTCATGGGAATTCTAGTCTCCAAATGGAGACATGGGTTCAAAATCCACTTCTGACAGATAATTTTCCAAACCCCTGGATGAAGGCAAAACAGTGGATACTGCTTATCTTGACTTAGTCAAGGCTTTTGACACAATCCCCCACTCAGGTATCACTGAGAAGCTGTCCCAGCTAGGGATTGACCCATACATCACTAGATAAGTAGCCAACTGGCACACCAACAGAATGCATACTGTCAAAGTTGGGTATTCCACCTCTACCAGTTACCAGTAGCATACCATAAGGGTCTGTGCTGGGTCCCCCTATTGTATGGAACCTATTTTGTGGAAGTCCAGGCAAAAGCAGATGGCCATTGACTTACCAAGTTCACTGATGATTGCATACTGAGTCCCCAAACAATGTTAACATACTACAAAAAGGCTAACACAGAGAAATGATTGCTGCCAAAGCCATGTACTAAAACTAACCCCAAAAAAGTGCATTATTATCCCTTTTGGCAAAGAGGAAGTCTCTGCAAATTACCATATTGACTGCACCCTACTAAGTTCAAACCAAGTAGTGCAAGATTTGGGAACACAGATTGATAGTAATCTAAACTTCGATTACCATGTATCCACAGTGGTAAGCAAAGCCTTCTACATTGCACATCTCATAAGTAAGAACATGGCATTCAAGACTAAGGATGTTATAACCATACCTCTCAACTGTCCAGATTTTTGCAGAATGTCCAGATTTTTGGTCTGTCTTCTTAAAATTTGTGGTTTTCTGGCAATTTTCTGAGGCTTGGAGTCACCAAATAGTGATATACATTGAGTTTCAGACTTCATGTCTTTTAGAAAATGCATGTTAACACAAATCCTGTTATTCTAGCAACTTTCTAAATTTATAATAGAAATGTTTAAAATGTATACCTTTTTTGAGTCTTTGTCGTCCCCCCAATACTTCAGGCTTTGTTCAGATTTTTAGGGCTAAGATGTTGAGAGGTATGGTTATAACTCCTTTGTACTTGACCCTCATCAGACCACTAATAGAGTACAATGCTCCTTTTTTTGCATGTACCTCATCAGATACCTGTAATATCTGGAGACACCACAGAGGTTTCTCGCCAAGAAAATTCAAGACCTCCAAAACATAATCTACATAGAAAGAGTGAAAGCTCTGTCACTGTACTCTGTGTCCTACAGGTTGCTGAGAGACGACTTGTGCCTGGTCTACAGAGCAGTCTCTGATTCTGCCCTAATGGAAATGCTGCACATACGCAAATAAAATGGGACAAGAGTCACTCACTCCATGGATCTCAACCTAACCTGTGACATTAATAGAACATGTTGGAGAGACAGATATGTCTCCCAGAGACTGCCACTCCTCTGGAATAAACTCCCAATTCACGTGAAGTGGAGCTCCTCAATAACCCCATTCAAGCAGAACCTAGACAATTGAATGGGAGACTTAAATTCACTCTGGGGGTGGCATCTATGTCCCTCATGGGCAGGGGCAGGTGGTGCTGATCATAGACTCTGTCTGTGAATAATGACCATCTAACCAAGGTCAGTTAGGGAACAAGGGTATAACATGGCTAGGCTTATAAAGGCCCTAGGGCCCCATTAGCCTAGTAACCTCCTATAAACCTATACTATACTATACTATACTATACTATACTATACTATACTATACTGTATTATATTGTACTATACTATACTATACCATACTATGCTATACCATATTCATTGTACTGATTCATATCTCTCCTAGACAGTATTATGGCATACTCCACTTTACTATACTCCGGTATGGATATTTTTTTGGGTAGTAGTAGTAGTAACATCTTATCTACTGCCATGATGCATTACAATAGTAGTATGGTATTTCTACCCACTGCCTAAGATGATGGTGTCTTCATGGTGTCAGGCAGGTTTTGGCTGCACAAGTTCAAGCCATTATCATGAATAGCTTTGACTTTCATTTCCCCTACATGTGACTGTGATATTACTTCCTGCCTCCTTTGCTGTATGAAGGTACGTTACTGAGTGCTGTTACCTCAGCCTAATACAGGCGTCACTGTTAGCATTGTCTGCCTGTTCCCTGTGCAAAGAGAAACATGTCTATACATGGATGAGCTGCAAGTGGGTTTCTTTTTCTAGTCCTACATATAAGTTCTAAAGTCTACATACTATGTAACCATGAATAAGTCACTTAACAGACAGAGCTCCAACTCTCAGATCACCAATTAGGAGGGGAATTTTTGTCTAGTGGTATTACCTTGTCGACAAATGACTAAACTATTTAAAGGTTTTATATCAGGCATGTACTGAAGTGCATAAGTTATTTTGGTAATTCCAGATTACAGCAAAAGAAGCTGTCACAAAGCTGGAAACTGGAAGAAATGGGAGAAACTAAGCAAGATTTAGAATCATATACAAATGAGAGAAATAAGCTTAGAGCAAAATGAAACACAGAGAGAGTATATTATTAGCCAGTCGCCTGGTTAAATTGATCAGGAAAGATTCCTGAGCAAAAGGATAAGTTATGATATGGTAAAGGAAGGAGTAATATCATTTTCACATTCCTTAGGAAGCAGCAATAGAGACTGCCTACACCTGTCTTGCCATGGATGGGGGTTTCTCAGAAATTTCTATTTAATCAAAAACTGCTTAAATGCTTCTGGGAAAGAGAATGGAGGAACCAAATCATCTCAAATATTTAAGACTTGCTGTTGTTCTTCTATATTGTTGAATGGAATGGGTGGAAAACAGCATTTGTTGAAGGAATTTAAAAGAGCATGTGGATTGCAGCATTTTACACCCAAAATAACACTACTCATTTCACTGTTCATAAGATTGTTCAAATGATTTTCCAGATAGAATACTTACCAACCTCCAGAAGTATCTAGGACTGTGAATCACAGTGTTTAGATTATGAAAAATTATGTTTTGGATGTCTTAACTTTTATTTTTCTTGATTTTGTAAAATGAAGTACCTTGGCCAGTCCTCACAGAGGTCTAACTTGTATTTGTTCTTTAGGGACTTTCTTTGTTTTATGGGTATTATAAGTTTTGTACAAACCAGCCAAAGGCATCTTCCCTAACTCTCCATTTGCAAGTGTGGAAGTAATTTTCTTCAAGATGGGGAAAAATTTAGTAAAGGATGCAAAATAAAATTTCCACCTAGTTGGTCAAGAATAAATGCCAAAGCTTCATATAATCATGTTTCACTATCAACCTAGTGTCCTTCAAGAGGTTTGATAGCCATAACCGCATGCTGCTATCTTCTACTTGTCTTACATATTTGGTATGCATGTACATTTATTAATGACTGACTTTCTGACTATAAGGAAATGCATATTCCAGAATCTTTAAACGTGTTGTGTAAAGTACCTGTTACATTTTTTTGAGTCAGAATTATTTTAAGAGTTAAATTCACGGATCATCTAGTGGCAGCTCTCTTAACAATGCATTCCAGGCATGTATCTTCAGATAGAACAGGATCAAGCACTCCATTATAGCCCAGTCAGAGGCCACATCTAAGTAATACTTTATAAACTTAGTTCTTGAAGTGCTTATGAATAATTCACATTCTCCAACCCTATGATCTTCCTAGTAAGACATTGTTGTACCTTTTCAAGTTGTTTCAGTTGGCTTACTCAAAGCCTACACAGGTCAGCACTGTTCACAATAATATATCTATGACTGCACCAAGTCTGCATTTTTTTGTAGATTATTTTGAAGAACTTCAGCATATTTTACTAAAATAGTAATGTTACCCAGTTTACAATCATTAGCACATCTGGCAATACAGAACACATAATACCTCCAAAGACAAGTCCAAAATGAAGTAGCCCAATGACAGAATCCTGTAAGATACCCTTGGTAATTCATATTGTGATAGTCAGGTAAGCCTCCACTCTGGCTTCTTAGGTCCTGTTGCCTAAAAATATTTTAGCTAATGAATTAAGTATGGATTGGCATTTAATGCTTTTAATCTGTGAATTATTCTGTTATGTGGAAGAGTGTTTAATGCTTTAGTAAGTAATAGATAAGCAGTGTGCACTGCCAGTCCTTCATAAATATGTTACCTCTTCAAGAATACCACGGGATTCAAAAGGCAAAATCTCCCTTTACCAAATCCACACTGTTCCATACCTAACAAGAGTAGAACCCATGTGTAATTTTAGATAAACTCTGCTGTGAGTCTTCCCATGATTCCACAAATAATGCTGATTGAGATGATGGGCTTTAAATTGTTCACTTCTAATTTAACCCTCTATTTTTGTGAATTGGTGTCATTACAACCTGCTGCATGCACATGTCTGCAGGCTGGCATTTTGTTTAATGTGAATGATACAGTTTATTTAGGGTCTTCCATTGATTCGGCATAAGCAGTCACCAGGGATGTTGCCTGCTTCCATGGAATTCAGGGTTTTAATTTTACTTCTAATAGATGTGATCGTATTTGTAGTTATATTAAGGGATATCTCCCCTTGTCTCTATAACATTATAATTGCATATTGCAAAATCTGCACAACATTTTTTTGCAAATCAATTTACTTAGGAAAGGTCTAATTAAAGTATGTGCTTATAGCCATCTAAATATGAATATCAATTGTACAAATCTTCTCAAGTCAGTGATGAAATCTCCAAATTTATGTATAGCAGTATAATTCAAGAGATTGATATAGTAATGTAGTGTCAGTGATACAACAAAGAATACATTTGCCTTTGGTTCTGGATGACTACAAGGCTGTGGATTCTGTTCCTACTCCAGGTGATTAGATTGCTGTATCTGCAGTGCAGAATGAGGGAGGTGCTGCATCCAGAGTGTGCTGTAATTTGGGTGAGATGTTAAACTGAGGTACCACCTGTTTGAGTTTGTGGCTGTAAAAGATCCCACAGCACCTATTGAAAAGAGTAGGGGTTGCTTTATTTACATATATATTAATAAATCAAAACCCATCCATTTGATTTACATTTCCACAATATTTACATTTACAATATTTTCAGAATTTTACATTTTCAGTTTCACAAACTTTAACATCTTTCATTCTAACCCCCATTCTTTTTTCCATAACTATCTTTTTATTTCAACCAACACATTCATCATTCTTATTTTTAATGTACAACTATTCACCACATCTTCTTTTCTACAAAACCCATACTGTTACCATCAATATCTTGTCTCATTTGTCAAGTTTACACTAGTTCTCTTTCATATTTTCTCTGTAATATTATATATTTTTTATTTTGAAGAATTTCCCATTAATGCTCATTTTGATTTTTTTTCCAAAAACTTCATGCTTCTTACGGTTCAAAAATAAAACTTTGAAACTTGAATACAGACTCTCCTTGATTGTTAAAGAAAAGAGGAAATACTTTTCCCTTTTATTTATGTGATATTATTATGACTGGAGTGGATTTTTATATAATTAAACTTCCGGCCAATGTAAATATTGTATATAGACTTATTTCAGTTGTTAGATAAGGTATTAATAACATATATGTTAAAATATTAATATATATATATATATATATATATATATATATATATATATTTATTGTTTGAAAAAATCAATAAAAAATTTTGAGTAAAAAAATAATACTTTGTCATTTCTTCTTCATTTGACACTTTATATTTTCTCTCCTTCGTTGCTTTATATTTCATGCTACTTTTACAGGCAACTTATCCAATAAGAACTTCCACAAAAAATCTCCAGCCTCATAAAAATATTCAAATCTTTCTCCTCTGTTTTTATTTCTTTTTTAATCTCATCCTTGTGATTTTTGCATTAATATATTAAATAATATTTTTCTGTTATCATGTTATACCATAACCTTCTATCTTGTTTAATTTCATCGATTTTAAATTTCCATAACTTATTCTTGAGACTGGGAATTGGAGGTTGAGGTTTGGTATAATGGTTAAGGTGTTTACTTCACGTGTAAAAGATACAAGGTTTAATACTCGCCAAGGGAAATTTGCTTAGCTTAAAATGAGCCACAGGAACAGCTGGCTTAGTACTCATCTATGAACCTAATCTATAACTTCTTTTTATCATCATATTCTTCTTTTTTTCTTCATCTCCTCATTTTTACTTATTTTCTTTTCTTTTTCATTGTTTCCATCTCTCCATGTTTCCCATCAGTATTTCCTTATCCTCTTTCTCCTTCTAATTTTTTATACTTCAAAAGGTATATAGGGGACAAATATACCATTTTTTTTTATTTAAACCCTTTCTTCTTTAGTATTATAAACAATTCCCCATCTAATTGGATTGAGTCTTGATCCCCAAATAAAACTGAAAAAGGTCTTCTAATTCTTTTTTCAATTTTCCTAGAAACATACACTCCCCAACTATCCCAGCTTTCTTGGTTTATACATATTGAAGTTTTCCACCAACTAACTAACTTTCTATTTGATCTATAATTTCTCTCCATTGTTCTATTTTCCGGCTTTCACTGAACCTGACTCTTAATATATTTATCTACTTTCTGGTAGAAATATATTCTATTTATCATCTTTAGTTCACTAAAATCTTTACTTTTTGACCTGTTGAAACCATAATCCAGCTTTATGTAACCTCCTTTCCATCTTTATCTCGATTTCCCTCATACATATTTAATTTTTTGTTGTAATAACTAAATCATCTGCATATAAAAGACATAAGTATGATTTCAGCTTTTTTTCCATTTCTTATCATACTTCTTTCAGTTCACTAATGCATTTGTATTAATTATCACATTCATTAGTAGCACAAACAAATACTTACTCACTGGACACCCATTTCATACCCTTTTTAATCTTTAATTTCTAACCAACCATTTACCACAACCTTTACCCAAGACATCTCAAAACACTTCCTTAATATTTTTATTATCTTTCTCCCAACCCCATAAGCCCCTAAAACTGAGTGAAATGTTTTTGCTACATCACACATAACCAACGCTACATCTTTATTCTCCCTTAAAAGAGTAGCTATTAATTGTTTTATTATTACCAACATGTCATTCACTTGTTTTTCCTTTATTCCATCTATTACTTTTTGCCAAACACTACCCATTCTTTTCTGCATTATTTTCATAAAGATTTTAATCAGTATTCTACAATGCTATTGACCTCCAATTCTTAATATTTTTGCCTTCTTTCTTCCATATAAATTTCATTACTCCAACACACATCTTTTCATCTTCTATCCCTTCCTATAACCATTCATTCAGTATCTCCACAAATATTTCCCCTACACCTATCCCCTTATAATATCAGTAACTTAACTCATCCAAGCCTGGTACTAATTTTTTTCATCCTTAATAACCTCTTCCAATTCTTTCAGTTCAATTTTTTCATGTAATTTGTATTTGCTCTATCCAAAATTGTCTTTACTTTCTACCTCCCGTTTTCATCTTCTTCCCTCATATATATATATATATATATATATATATATATATATATATATATATATATATATATATAGGGCCAGATTCCAAAATAGTTGTTCTCATTGTAAGTCTACTCTGATTACAAAAGACCTGCTCTCAGTGTAAGTGACTTACTTCGATGTAAGGCCTATCTATAAACAGGCATACTAGAGAGACCAGATTACAGAACACCTGCTCTCAGCCTGCTCTCAGTGTAAGTGGTAACTTAGAGAGCAAGTCTATTAGAATCATTCCATAGTTTCTACAAATGTTATACTGCCTCCATAATTTCTTCTTATTTACCTTTTACTACTCAAGTCTCATCTATCATTTCATCAGTCTTACCCTTCCTTTTACTTTATTTCCTAAAATAGGAGAAATTTCTTCTTTTTCTTTCCCTTTAAAAATATTTTTGCCTGCACAACATTGCCTTGTTTTGTATTTTTCTTATGCAATTTCTTTCCTATTTCTCTTACTCCATCACTTCCTTTTTCTATTCCTTTCTCAACTTTCACCATGTTTTCATATTCTTCTTTACTTCTCTTTGTACCCTTTCATATATTCCCAGCAATGCATTTTTATATTTCTCTTTAAATACTACCCATTACTTTGGCTTATAATTCATAAATACTCTCACTGCTATATGTTCCTTCCACAGTCTACTACCTTTTTCTTTCATTTCTATCTTTTTCCTTACATCCTTTGTTAACCATTTGATTCCTTTACATTCTTTAATGATTTCTTCATTATCACCAAACACAGCCCATATTACTCTATGATCTGAAAAATATACTGCCTTTACCTCACCTGTAACTTTCTTCATGTTATTTGAATACATAGCAACTCTATCCCCCCCTTTATAAGTCCTCTCTCTACTTTCCCAGGCCTCATGTTTCCACATCACAACACTTCTTTTATCACTTTTACATCTTGGGTTATTTTTCCTTTTTCTTCTCATACCTCACAGTTAAAGTCCCCAGTACTTATAATTGACATGTTTGCCATCATATAGTTTTAGTACTTCAAGGATATTTTTCTTTCTAACATGTTTGCATATTCATATATTACTATTACCCTCACACAATATCCATTTTTTTCTCAAATCACATATCATTACCCTTCCTGGTATCACAATTGTTATATCTGTCTTATTAATACTGTAACCCAGAACATGTTTCATATCTTACTGGTCATATAATCTTTTTTTCTCTATACTACATCCAGTGTGTGTGTGTGTGTGTGTGTGTGTGTGTGTGTGTGTGTGTGTGTGTGTGTGTGTGTGTGTGTAAAACACATCTTGTATCCAGTAATAATACAGCCACCTTTTTCTACTTGTACCATTCAACAACCATTAAACCCCTCACTTCATTTCTCATACTGTTCATATTTAGTCTCAGAATACCCGTCATTCTTTTCTGCATCCTTTTTTCCTCCTGCTCTTATTTTTCTTTTTCCTTAAAAAAACTTTATTCAACGCTTTCGTTTAAAAGACTTCTTCTGAAATACAAATATACAACTTTTGATATTCTTATATACAAAAATCATGTCCCACCCACAAACATAATTGAATAATTAATCAATCAATGTAATAAAACAATCATATAATGCAATTGCAATTAAAATAATGCATTTTATAATCTATAATATTAAATATAATATCAAAATGTCAGAAATAAAATCAACAAATATAATATAAAAAATATATACATATATGTATACTTCCTATCTACAGTCTGTTAAAAAAACATTTAATGTTTATAAATTAATTTAAGCCTGGGGGATTATCAGCCGCCAGTCTAAGCTGCCATAATGATTCTTTCCTTTCCACACTGTTTCTTAAATTACCACCCCTTAAATCAACATCAATGTGTTCTAAAACGCGAAAGATAAATTTTTTGTATGAACTACATTCTACAGAATGTCTAAATAAGGCATTCTTGTCATCCTTGGTCTTAATAGCATAATAATGCTCCTTAATATGTTTACTTAGAATCCTAGTAGTCATCCCTACATAGAATGCAGTGCAACCTGAACATAAGGCAATATATTTCTTTATACACGTGTATTCCACAAACAGAAGGGATAGAGTTTGTGTCTCATTTTCTTACTAAATATACTACTTAGTCTGAATCAACAGTAAGAACATGTTGTTCCCTGTTGGAACTGTTACTGGACAATATTTTTTTTTATTTTTAATAAGAAGAGTTAAAAACAGCTTTGTGGAGCCCTAGCTTTTGTTGGTTTGGTGATGGCATGGTGGGAAAAAGAAATTTTACCCACTATTGGTCCTGCTTCTGACATTTCATTCTATTGCAGGAACATTGATGATTTGTTTTTCATTATTAAAGGTCCCTCTGATAAATATTCTTCTTTTTTAGCACAACTTAATGCAAGTTGTGATTTTTTTGAAATTTACTCTAAGTGGCTACGGTAATAAAATAAATTACTTGGATGTGAGTTTGGAATGGAATTCCACAGATAAGTACTTTTCCAGAAGAATTTTCAGGAAAGTTACTTATGTTAATAATTATCTACACTTTAGTAGTAATCATCCCTTGTACATGAAAAGAATTGTTCCCAAGGGTCAATATATTAGAGCATCTCATATGACCACTGATGATAATTTATTTCTTGAAGAGGTTAATTTTATCAGTGAGCTATTTTTCTGTAGAGAGTATCCATTGTCTTTACTTCAAGAAGTTAGTACTAACATCAAAGATAGAAGAAAGTTGGAGTTTCCCCCCATTATAAAAAAGGGGCTTTGTGTTAAGAACACTATTGGTCAGTCCATTTCTACTTCATTTCTAACAGCACCTAAATGCATTATTAATATGACGGTAGATAGTAACAAAATTAAGTCAGTAGTCATTAATAACCAGAAGATTATTTCCGGGTAATAGTGAACAACATACTATCCTAGGTAACAACCCTAGTTTTGTTTATAGAAAATCTAACACTATTAAGAGTTTGTTAGAGAAAAATGAGACTTTGGTATCTATGCCTGAGACTGATAAGCCTAGCGGTATGTTTAAATGTTTTTGTTGTAATGTTTGCAGCTAAATTTATGAAGGACCTTTCATCAATTTACCTCATTTAGATCGTACTATCAGTGTACCCAGGAGATTTAACTATAACTCCAGCAATTTAATATATATTGCCTTATGTTCAGGTTGCACTGCATTCTATATAGGGATGACTACCAAGATTCTTAGTAAACGTATTAAGGAGCATTATAATGCTATTAAGACCAAGGATGACAACAATGCCATATTTAGACATTCTGTAGAATGTAGTTCATACAAAAAATGTACCTTTAGTGTTTTAGAGCACATTGATGTTGATTTAAGGGGTGGTAATTTAAGAAACAGAGTAGAAAGGAAATAATCATTATGGCAGCTTAGACTGGGGGCTGATAATCCCCAGACTTAAATTAATTTATAAACATTAAATGTTTTTTAACAGACTGTAGATAGGAAGTATAGATATATGTATATACTTTTTCTATTATATTTGTTGATTTTATTTCTGACATTTTGATATATTTTATATTATAGATTATAAAATGTTTTATTTTAATTTTAATTGCATTATATGATTGTTTTATTACATTAATTGATTCATTAATTATTCAATTATGTTTGTGGGTGGGACAAGATTTTTGTATATAAGTGTGTCAAAAGTTGTGTTTTTGTATTTCTGAAGAAGTCTTTTAGATGAAAGCACTGAGTAAAGCTTTTTTTACGCTAATTCCTGGTTGGTGTCTTCCTCTGTAGCTCCAGTCTTTTGGATTTGTTTGGTGATTTACACTGGTGGTCATTTTTTTTTTGTTTTCTTTTTCCATCTCACCCTCCATCCAATAGATTTAACTTATTTCTGCTCTTCTTCTACCTCTGTTTCTGAGTCGCCATCTTCTTCTTCTTTACTTGCCAACCCATCATACTTATTTTATGTTTGTATCTGAAGTTCTTTCTACCATTATTCTTTCCCTTGCTGTTTTTCTTCACATGCTGCTCAATGCTAGAAGTCTAAATCTCAAAATGCACTCACTTGAAGCACTCCTTAAAATGAAGAACATCGACATTTGTGCTGTAACAGAGACCTGGTTCAAGGCAGCAGAAAGTACCCCTGCACTACCAGGCTATAACTCATTCCACACCTTTCAGCCCCAGAACTTGGACCGAAGCTCCAAAGGCGGTGGTGTTTCCATATTCATAAAGGATGTGCACCCCTCCAAATTGGTAGCCCAAAAAATGCATCAGAGATACTTCAGGTGCAGCTAACATTGGGTAGGACAGCATTCAGGTCGTAGCCTGCTATAGGTCTCTAGCCATGTCCCAAGACTCACACTCCACGTTTCTAAGCACCCTGGAGAATATTAGGGTCAAATCTAACACTTTCTTACTACGCAACTTCAACTACCCCTCCATTAACTGGGAAAACTACTTATGTACCAATACACTTGCCCAAAGTTTCCTGGAGTTCATTAATTCCAATGCCCTGGACCACCTCGTTCTTACCCCCATTAGAGGTAGCAACATCCTTGACCTAGTCATTACAGACATGGGCAACCGTTGCTCTACACCAATAGTCAGCTCCTCCCTGGTTAGATCCAACCACAAACTAATCACCTTGGAAATCCACATCCCTCCCACCCCAGCTCCGCAAATGTAACAGCCATGAAAAACTTCTCCAAAGCTAACTTTGGGCTCCTAAAAACAGAGGTGGCTAACTTCACGGCACCCATGCAAATGGAGAATAGTTGCATGACTGCCGAATCATACACCAGTGCACTGTACGAACATGTACACAAATGCATGGATCTCGCCATACCCAATAGAACCAAGATGCTCTCCTCCAAAAAAAGGAAGCCAACCTGGTGGTCCCCTGCCATAAACAAACTCTATAACAGAAGGAGGAAACTGATGTGGAATAAGGTGAAGTCCCAAAACTGGAAAAGCTCCCTTATCAGCCTCAACAAAAAGTTGAGATCCCTCATCAAATCCTCTAAAGCTAGCTATGAAAACAGAATTGCAGCAAATAGTAAAGACAACAACAAGGCCTTCTGTAGTTATGTAAAGAATCTACATGACAATACCCAGATTTGCTCTGAGCTACTGCACAATGGTACCTCCTATACCGAGCCAACAGATATTGCCAATGTACTGGCCAACAGTTTCAGTGTCAACTTTACCCCTCTCTCCACCCAAGGGACCAATCACAATACCAGTAGATTGCCAGGCACCCAAGTATTACTCCGGCACAGGTTAAAACAGCACTGTCCAAGGCCAAGAATACAGCTTCTATGGGACCTGACAATATCCCTGGCTGTGTTCTACATGAACTACAGAATGAACGGGCACCTCACCTGTGTGCCCTATTCAATCCCAGCCTCGCCTCAGGCTTTGTCCCTACCGAATGGCGCACTGCTACAGTCATACTCTCCACAAAGGAGGAGTGACTACAGACCCTGGGAACTATCACCTCATTAGCCTGATGAGTCTGATATGCAAAGCTATGGAACGCATTATCATGGACCTAATAAACAAGGACATATGGAATCTCCAAACTCTGGATCCCACACAGTTTGGTTTTGTGAAGGGTAGAGCATGCCTGCTCAACTTAGTTGACTTCTTTGAGTCAGTCACCAGATCTGTGGATGAAGGGAAGGTAGTTCATGCAGCCTACTTTGATCTGGCCAAGGCTTTTGATACCATTCCCCACTCAGGAATCATAGAAAAACTCACTGAGCTAGGCATCAACCCCTATATCACTAGGTGGGTTGCAAACTGGCTCACAGATAGAACCCACAGTGTGAAAGTAGCTGACTCTAAGTCAGACTGCCGACTAGTCACGAGTGGAGTCCCACAGATTTCAGACCTGGGTCCTCTCCTGTTTGGTATCTACTTCTCTGAAGTCCAGGCCAACACAAAGGGACTCTGGCTGACAAAGTTCGCAGACGATTGCAAGTTGGGAGCTATTATTAACTCCCCAAGTGATGTTGACATCCTACAGAATGGCCACACTGAGACCAACGACTGGTGTCAGAACCATGGCTTTAAGCTCAACGCCAAAAAATTTGTCGTCATCCCCTTTGGGAAAAACCCAGTTCCCATGAATTACCACATTGATGGTAGTCCACTGAACACAGAAGGTGTTATGATCTGGGAACACAGGTTGACAGCATCCTCTCTTTTGATCACCACATTGCCACTGTGGTCAGAAATTCCTTCTGTGTGTCACATCTCATTACTAAGGGTTTTGCATCCAGGAAGAAAGAGGTCATTGTCTCCCTCTACTCTTCCCTCATTAGGCCAGTCATCGAGTAGAATGCCCCATTTGGCATGTACCTCACTAGACACCTGCAACAACTGGAGAGGCTGCAAAAGTACCTCACAAAGAGGATCATAGGCCTTAAACACTTGTCCTATATGGACAGACTCAGAAAACTCCAACTGTTCTCTGTCTCAAATCACCTACTTAGAGGTGATCTCTGCTTGACTTACAAAGCCATGTCTGACCCAGCTCTGTTAGAAATGCTGCATCTAAAGAAATCCCAATCCCTCTGCACCACACGTTCCAGAAACCTCAACCTCATTACCACAATCAACAGAACATGCTGGAGGGACAGGTTCATAACCCAGAGACTGCCCATGCTATGGGATAGACTTCCCATACATGTCAAGCACAGCACCTCACTGGCCCTCTTCAAGAGAAATCTTGTTGATGTGTGGATGGGAAACAGAAAATTCACCCCAGGGATAACTCCAGTGGCTCTACTCGACAGAGGCACTGGGAACTAAGGTCGGGTGGCACTATGCCACGGTAATCCTATGATTAGGCTTGTAAAGGCCCCAGGGCCATTAGCCTAGTACACACCTATGAACCTATGAATCTTGAGTCATATGTCTGTCAGTTTCTTCCTCACTTACATCAGCCATTTCACTTTCTTCCTGAATACTGTTTTCTACATATTGTCTCCCCTCTCCCCCAATTTCTTTTTCATGTACCCTTTCTTTTTCCATTATTTGACATTCAGACCAAGAATGGCCAGACTAATTACATTTCCTACAAAACAATGTGCAGTTCCTGGCAGTTTGGCTTTGATCTCCACATTGCCCACATCTTCATTTTGTACATTCGTTAACCAAGCGTTTTTCATCCCCACAATGGAAGCAGGCCTTTGCTTGGTCTCAATACTTAATAGTTGCTCTTTTACCACTCACTATTATATTATTTGAAATGTACTGTAATTTTCCATCATGCATACTAAATACATCCCCTATTTCCCATCCCTCTGACCATACGTTTTTTGTTTTTCATACATATTCTTTATCTCCATGCACTTTATCACATTTTGCAAGGGAAAAAATGTAAGCTCAAATGCTTCCATTTCTGAAGTTTTGAATTGCAGTCAGTTTTCTTTTAAACTGCAAGCCAAGTTCTAAATATAAATTATTTCCAATGTGAAATGTTATATTTTTTTTTATTTTCATCTGAAAACATTTCAAAAGTTACTTCACAGAAGTCTTCTGATCCCAAATGCATCAATGATCTTATGTTTCTTAAAGTAAATCCTAATGTTAATATAATATTTTCTGTAATGTCATAAATGTTTTTTTTCTTGTGTAACACATCTTGTATCCAGCAGACATAATGCATCCATCTGGTTTTATTTCTTATTCTTTAGTCTTTCTTGCCACCAGTCTTTTGTTCTGAACCTGCTGCCCTTTGCTCCTGTCAGACACCTCTCTTCACTATGTTCACTGCTTCTCGTTCCTAGACTTACACTTGTATGTGTTCTTTTCTTGGATGCATTTCTGTCACCCACAGCACCCAGCTGCACAGACTTATTCTTAAAACATATTACCCCATCAGACAAACATGGCCTGCACTTTCAGCCTCTGTAATCTGCTTCTCTACACATCATCACCTGCAATATCTGAGTGCTCCTGTAACACCCAATCCATCGCAGCAGCTTGTCTCATCTCCTTCATCTGGCTGTCCTTTCTTCATTAAATTCTCCAACACCTGTGTATTCGGACCACTATTCTCCAGCTCTATAACTAGAACTTCATCTTTCTCTCTCTCTCTCTCTCTCTCTCTCTCTCTCTCTCATTCTTTGTAAAAAAAATGTCCATCAACAATGTTTACTAGTTTCTCTATGTTGGAATTCTCCAACCACTGCCAGTAGGCCTCTGGTGCCACAGTGCTCAAAAAGAATAGAGGATGTTCCCAGTGACCTGGCCAAATTTCTCCTAGTAGTAGAAATACCACCTCAGATTCCCACCCCCCCCCCCAAAAAAAAAACACCACTAGTCTAGTAGGACTAACACAGTCACCAAAGGATAAATAAATAAATAAGTTAGTACAAAAAAAAAACACTCATAGAAAGCACATAGTAGATTTATTGTTGAGAGCTTTTGTTCACTTTTAAAAATGAAAGTGCTCAACAATAAATCTGTTGGGTGTTTTCTACAAGTCTTTTTTGTATGTAGTTTCAGTTTAACAGTCAGCCATTTTGGTTTGTTGAAATAAAGTAGTTGCACAAAAAAAATCTATACTCACCAAGATAAATACGGGTCTATATCACTTCGACAAAATGGCAGAAGTTCGAACACCATATGTTCGAACTTCTAACTTCAAAGTGCAAAACCATCGAAGGCTTAGAACAGCGATTTTTTTCCCAGGGGAAAAAAATCGCTGTTCCAAGAAAACACGCACACAACACAAGCACACCAAAATAAATAATCCACACATATACACTTCACAAACCCTATTTCTAACCCTACCCTAAACTATACATACACTACTATCTATCCACTTACCTTAACCCAAACCCTAACCCTAAGGTCCGTAACTATCGCACACTCACCTTACCCGCTCCCTAACCCTAAGGTCCGTAACTATCGCACACTCACCTTACCTGCTCCCTAACACTAAAGTCCGTAACTATCGCACACTCACCTTAATCCGGTCCGTTCGCACACTTACCTTAACCCAGTCTGTAACCTTCGCACCACAGTGGAGGGAATAGTGAAGCCACAGAAAAGGCCCACCAAATTCATTCCCTGGGAAATAATTCCATGTTCCACGGCTTTGCGATAATCAGTTTTCAAACTTCACAGTTCGAACATATGGTGTTTGAACTGCTGATGTTTCTACGAACTGATAGGAACCCAATAAATACATAAATCTAGCAGTCTCAGTCAGATCTAAAGATAATGGGAGGTTTAAGAGCAAGCCTTCCTGGTGGTCTACGAACTATATAAAAAAACTCCTTAAAGTTACAGCAGAACAAATGATGCTCAAATCAAAGTAAACATCAAGGAATTGTCAAAGAATTAAAAACATACAACTAGGAAAACCAAGGCAGCCCATGAGCTAGCATCAGAAGCTAAAGATAATTGTAAATCCTTCTTTAGCTATGCCATGAAATAAAGAAAGAACACCCTCCATTGCTCAAAAAGGGTGACCTTGACACTGACCCCAGAAATTTTAGGCCCATAAAGGTCCACTATTTTGAAAGTGTTAGCTGTACAGACATGAGACATACTACAACTGACTTGATTAACTGTGATATTAAAATTCTTATCAGGCTACACCCATGGCAATTTGGCTTTGTCAAGGATAGATCCCATCTAATGAATCTGATTAACTTTTCTGAAAGGGTAACACAGCCTGTTGACAATAGTCATGCTGCATACACAGCATACCTCAACCTAGCCAAAAAATTTGATACCGGTCTTCATGTTAGCATAACAAAACAACTAAACACACTTCAAACAGATTCCCAGGTAGTAAGATGGATAGCACATTGGCTAAAACATAAGGCTCCCATATTGAGACTACTTCATCAGAGAGTATGAAAGTGACCAGCAGTGTTCCACAGGGTCCAGTACTGGGACCTCTGGTGTTTGGCATCTATTTTTCTGGTCTCCAGCTCATGAACCACGATCGCTGGTTAGCCGAGTTTGTGGATGACTGTAAACTGAGTATTATTCTCAAGTCACTCTCTGACACTCAGGCCCTCCAGCATAAACTTACATTTGTCAATAGCTGGAATACAAACAATTGGCTCAGATAAAATGCAAAAAGTGCAATATTGTCATGTTTGGCAGGCAACCCCTCTCACCAGATTATAACAAAGACAACATTCCACTTCAAAATGAGAATGAGTTAGAGACCTTGAAACATGGGTCGATAATTCCCTCTCATTTGATCATTATGTTGCTACAGTCTTCATGTCATCCTTTTACTTAGCTCAGCTGATCCAAAAAATGAATACCATCTGAATCCAAAGAAGTCATTGCTCCCTTACATTCTACATTGATTAGGCCAATAATAGAATACAGTGCACCTTTAAGGGTGTAATTCACTAAACATATCAAACAAGTGGAAAGACCAAAATGTTCCTAATTAAAAATAGCACTAGCTTAAAAAAATACACCACCAAAAAGACTGGCAGCACTAGCCCTTTATTCAGTGTCCTATAGGCACCTGAAGGGTGAACAATGCCTTGCCTTCTGTGTCATCAAGGACCCAGTAGTCCAAGATAAATTGTACCTCCATAAATCAGGCAGTCACACTAATACCGGGACCAGAGATCTAAACCTACATCAGTAAGTAAGTAAATCATGGTAAAGAGAGAAATTCATTACACAATGACTTCCCTACCCCTGGAACAAACTTTCACTGTAAATTATGCAGTGTGATACATTGTATTCCTTTAAACAGCAACAAGATGACTGGGTAGGTATTCACAAGTTCACCCCTAATTCAACTGGCTTAGCCCTCATTGAAAAGGAGGTAAGGTTTAACGGTGGGTACTGGCAGGGCTGGCCTTCGTTAAACTGGAGCTCTAGGCAAAAAGGCTCAATAGCCAATGATTGCCTGAACAAAAACCACGATCAAGCAAAACACACAGTCTTACTTCCTCAGCTTTGTTTTTTCATGCTTCCTTTCAGCATATCTTAACTAACCAAGACTGCACTGTAATAACTGCACTGGAATTAACTGTATTAAGCTAGGGAGCTGGGGGCCACACGGCCCCCAGAAGCCATGAGGTTTCTAGATATCCAAGATGCATTTAATAGTTTTTTTAAACAACCTTTCCATCCAATTGTAATAAATAAATTAAGCTAGGGA
This sequence comes from Protopterus annectens, assembly GCF_019279795.1. NCBI lineage: Eukaryota > Metazoa > Chordata > Ceratodontiformes > Protopteridae > Protopterus > Protopterus annectens. The sequence continues at coordinate 1,670,573,374 of NC_056725.1, forward strand.
TCTGGGAACTGCTAGCCACCTAAAAGCCATGAGGTTCCAGATTTTCTGAACAGCATTTCAGAGTTTATCCCACCTTTTTCATCCAATGGTGGCCTGAACAAAAATCATGAGTACGGAAAAGAAATTCAATCCTAATTTTTTATTTCAAGGACGAAATAAATTGCATTTAGCAATACTGCTCAAGGCTGACAAAACACCAGTTCACTATTAACTGAGAAGACAAATGTTTAAGAAGATACATCTATCTTATTTTGGAATAGTACCTAACCCTTGTCCTCCACCTCAAAATAGGTAGTTACTTTCTCTGCATCGCTCTCTGGTGTTAAATTGGGATTAAAATTAAGGCATAAATGCCCACAATCATATTTCAAGCTACTGTTATCATATTTATATACAGTTTGCCTCGTCAGACCCTACCCCCAAGAAGGCAGCCACCTTCTGAGTATCTATCTAATGTCAAACTGAGACAAGATTAAAAAATAAAATAGAACCTATTTGCCATCAGACATATATAAACAGTATGTTTGTTTATACTTCTCCAAATGTTAGACATCTGTATATGCAGCAAATGTTTTGATTGTGAGGAAAATGTAAAAAATAATGATTACAATAATGCTTCCAACTTGTTACTTCTAGAGACAGTATGGTGTTCCTTTACAAGCTATAGTGACACCTCTGAAAATTGCGAGGAAAGTTAATGAAGTAATAGCTACACTGTCCCCAGTCCGACACAAGATATAGTGATATCTGAGGTTTGGAAGAAATGTTAAAGAAATAATGACATCGTCCATGCCCCCCCCCCCACACACACACACACACACACACACACACACACACACACACACACACACACACACACACACACACACTCTCAAGTACAGCAATCTTCTGTGTACACCTATGCACAGGGTTGGTTTTAGACTTGGTTGGGTTCAGGACAGAGGCGATTACTAAGCCCATGTCAAAATCCACTTATTAAATCTTTATGTGAGGCCACCAGCCCCCAGAAGTTTTAAAGTTCTGGGTATTCTGTGATTCATTTATCCCTTATTTTGTGAGAGATGATTGCTAAACTGAGTAAGTGATAAAAGGGTCAGTTACTTTAATCCTGGCAATCCCCACCAAGCAGTTATAACCACTTCTATGTACAAGTCAGATGTCTAATTGTGATAAAAGAGGGTGACTGTGTAATATATTTCACCATTGTTCCAAACAGACAGTTGGCACACATTAAAATATAGCACGTTGCTTCACATAATCACATTAGTATGCAAAGCCAAAATAATAAACAAACAACAGTAGGTAGCTAGTCATTTTCTCCCACCGAAGACAGCTACAGCAATTATGCCTACTCTGTCTCTGCACATCAGGTGTCCATTTAAGTAGTCCATTTTACTTGTATCCAGCCAAACCCAACATCCCCACCCAGCAGTTATAGCCCTGATGTCTGATGGCTATGCAATATCATTTCCCTTCCACAGTCCACAGAAACAAGTTGCCACACATTAAAATATTCCAATAAGTGGATCTGCACAAATAAGAAAGCAAAAGAAATATTGCCAAACTATCTGGTTGATCGTTGCCAACAATATTGTAAAAATAGTAATAACATCTCACCATGTCATTCCTCTCATTCTAACTGTACACCACAAATCCGAAATATTGCCAAAAATATCTGGTTATTTACTGCCAGAAATATTTTAAAAATAACAACTTTCTCAATGTGAAATTCCTTTCATCTCAACTAGCCACACAAATCACTAAGCCAGACCTATTGCCAAAATCCATCTGGTTGATTACTTTGTGTTATTTTAAAAATAGTACTAATAGTTAACTTGTCACATTATTCCTTGAATTCTACCCAGAATTTTACATAATGTCCATAATTTTATCTCATACATACAAAAAAAATTCCCTCTGGTGCCTCTGTGCAGACATTTGAATATTGCAAGATCTCCACTCTTGCGACCTCGCAACATTTAAACTTAAAGTGATTGATGTGACTTGAACATCAAATCAACTGGAGCACCGCCCCTGGAACACCTGATATCATGTGGACACATTTACTACTAGTAGTGGAGCAGTATTTATTTATTAATTTATTAAAGCAAAGAAATGTTGTTTTAAAAATAAATAAATACATACATACATAAATGAATAGGAAAAGAGTGCCACTACAAGCATGGTGCCCTTTTGCCTAGTTTGCCTATGCATAAGGCTGGCCCTCGCCACTGGTAAAGCATAAATGGCCAGTAGGCTCAGTTGCCTTGTATTTCCTATGTTCACAATATTATCTGAATGACACAGTAAGACTCTGTGGTTTTAATCTTTCATAACTAATTGCAACTTCCTACCAAAACATCAATGTTATGGAACACCAAACTGCATATGATTGAGACTGTATGGTTGACATTTCATAATGTCAAAAAGACAAAAAAATGTGTTTTTGTAAGGTGGACAAGCTCCTCTTGCTCCTCACATCCCCTGCAAATTATATATACCAACTCCAAGATCGCACTACAGTGAGGAAAAGGGTAAATCCCATCCCCCCATCCCCGCTGTGGTACAATCAAAGTAAAAGCACTTCAGCCTTTCAGAAAGCCAGTCATATGGTCTCAACCAAATGACATAAAGTCTGACTTTCCAAGAAGTTGACCTTATGAAAGGAATCCCTAATTAGTACTATGAATGACAGTAGTCAGTGAAGAATAAATTCAGTGTGTTTGGCCAAATTATTTTTACCTTTCTGGTTGTTAAGTACCAGATCTCTAATAGCATTGTTACCACTCTGTCAGTCTTGCCACATAGTTGAATGAATTACTTGTACAAAGACATGCTTCCTTTGTATGGTGCTAATTAATGAATGCAGTTTGGAGCACCACTATAGAATAACATTATTCATCAATACTGCAGCAGTGCAGCTAAGAGTTTGAAAATGTATGCTAAGGATGCCTTTTACTAAGGATACAGATGAAAGAGTAGCGTAAATTAATGCAATAGTAATTTTTTTAGGACTTTCCAGTTATAAAGGACCATGAATTATATGCAGTCAGTGTCTGAATAGACCTTAAAGAGGCTGCTAGCACATGGCTAATACCGTTAAGGATTCGTAGCTGAAGGTCTCATCTAATACACTGTTAGACACAGCTGGGTAAGATAAACTCACTTTACTTTCAAGTGTTATTTTAGCTCCTGGACTCTCAATATTCATTGTGCAAATGTTTGAAGTTTTTTTTTTAGTCTTTTGCTGAAAGGCCAAATTTGAGCCAGTCATGAGTTTCTATTAATTTGTTTGCACGACTTCCAGTGTCTTTTAGCCTGTTACAACATAATAATCTGCAGTGCAACATAGTTTTTGCTTCCAGCTTTGGGTATATAGCCATTCTTAGTGAAAAGTGTGTCACTTCCTAGCTGATGCTCTGAGACAAGAATGCAATGTGCATTCAGAATTTCCTGTCTCTGCTTGCTATGGAATGAGATGGATGATACTGTTTTCCAATTCAGGTATATTTTAAATCAACTTGAGCTAGGTCTTCAAATACTGGAAGGTTGGGCTCATTTTATTTCCCCTTCTTATTTCCATTGGGTGTTTCATTAAATTGAGCCATTGAATTTCACATCAGCATTGTGGAATTTACACAGTAAAGCCAGTATGGGTCTCTGCAGCCTTTTGTTTTTTTTTTTCTCCAGGTATTCTATCTTTTTTGAAAACTATTGTGTCATCTATGAGCAGGTTTCTCTGTGTTTTTTTTTTTGTTTTTTTTTTGGGAGGGGATGTCATGTGGTTCTGACTTGGTTCATTTGTAGTGCATGGCAGAACATTAGTAGTACTTTGTGAACTGTTTATGTTTGTGTGAGGAAGTTGCACTGAAATTTACATATATGTTTTGACTGCCTTGGTCACAATATTTATGCAGCTGTGCTGTGTGTTTATGTTTTGTGTGGGAAAGGTGCACTGAAATCTGCATATATGTTTTGACTGCCTTGGCCACAATATTTGTGCAACTGTTGTGTGTCAGACTTTGGATTCAGCTGCTAGAAACATCATATATTACAGCAATTTGACAGTAATTGTGGGTGGTCTAGCTCAAAGACTATTCCTTTTATTTTTCTTATCTTCTTAAACTGCTGCCAGATTGTTTCGAGATTTATAGACAACAGTGTATGGACACATACATTTTATAAATGTCGTACTTTTTAAATTTATTAATTATATTTGACATTGCTTTTTGCCGTTGTTTTGTTGTTTTTCAGTGTACATCTGCTTTGAAAAAACGATATGTGTTCTAATATTTACTGTATACGTACACGCATTTCTTATGTGATGAAACAGATTAGCCATAAAGTTTAAGGAGAGACTTAGTGCTAGAATCACAGATTTTGAACAGACTTAGTTTCATTGGTATCACGTCATCTTTTCCTCAATTTTTAACAACTTTTAAGGTTCATGTAAGTATGCATATTTGTTTGAGAGCTATACAAATCTGAGCTAAACTGTTAGTGACTGTTTACACTAAGCGGAAGCCCCACCTTAATAACCTTGCCTCAAAAGCAAATTAGAATCAGCAAACTGAACACAGTATTTGCTAATTTTACAATGAATTCAAATAAGTGGCTAGCAATTAAATGAAATATAAAAACAACTACATATGTACACCAAATAAGCAGACAAGGAACACACCACACAGGAAATTGGGGTATTCAGAAATAGGTAGTGCATCTGGAAAGTGCAGATTAAGTTAGAACAATGTTGATTTTGGCCTGTTTTCCTGGAATGTGGTTACAGTAGATTGTTATGCATCTCAAATACATGTTTTTGCACTTAAGTACAAAATAAGTATTTTGAGATGCATTGGCTGGCACATTCCATGAAATGGTTTCAAACACACACTGGTTCACATGAATTATTACTTCAAGTAAGTACTAGTTAATTTTGAATATTGCCATGGTTTCAACTCCCAAGATACTGGAGTGTGAATTTTTTTTCAATTATGTATGTTATTTGTTAGCTTATGAATCAAAACTTTTGACCTGTATGTTCTGCTGGGCTACTGCTCTTTTTCAATGCAGATTAAAGGACAAAATCTTAACTACACAATTTAAACATAACATAACACATGGCCAGTGAGCCATTAAAGGTACTAGTATGAACTTGTGGCTTGTGTTAAAAAGGTCATGTTCCCACAATTTGCAAATTTGCTCTTCTGAGACATGTTAGCTGCAATGAGGTAAGATCGCATTATTGGCTAATTTGCATGTTTCTGAATCACATTTACTACCACAACATGCATGTCATTGCTGATCTGCACATCCCAATAGTAGACTGCTGCTTGTGTAGGCTTTGACACTCCACCCACACTCACTTTCCCAGATACACAACAAGTATGCAAAACACAAACACACACACACACACACACACACACACACACACACACACACACACACACACACACCTTTCAGCCCTCCCATGGTCTCCCACTCCCTGATCCCCATCTGAAGTCGATGCTGTTAATGCAATGAAGTTTTACATGTTTCTCTGGTGTCTAGTGTTCCCCCCTTCTCCCAACCCCCATAGTGTAGTTGATGCTGTTACAGCCCTTGCTGTTAAGAGTAATCCCTGGTGTCTAGTGAATCCCCTCAACCCCAAACTCCATACTGCTCTCTATACTATCATAGAACTTGTTATTAAGAGTAAATCTTGGTGCCCAGTGAATCACCAGCACCCAATCCCCATACTGTTGTCAATGCTGTTGTGGCACTTGATATTAAAAGTAATCCATGGTGTCTAGTAAATCCCCCCACCACTAATCCCAATGTGATGTTGGTACCATTACAGCACTTACCATTAAGAGAAATTCCAGGTGCCCAATACCCAAGCCCCATACTGTTGTCAGTGCCATTACAGCACTTGCTATTAAGAGTAATCCCTGATGTCTAGTGAAACTCCCACCCCTGATCTTAGCATTGTTGCCAATGCCATTATGGCATTTGCTATTAAGAATAAAACCTGGTGTCTAGTTAATCCACTCACCTCCAAAACCCACAGTAATGTCAGTGCCATTATGGCATTTGCTATTAGTGGATGCCCCCCTTACCCAATCCCTGTAGTGATGTCGGTGTCATTAAGGCACTTCTCCAGTGTGTTATCCCTCATATCTAATGGCTCACCCCACCCCTGATCCCTGTACCACAGTCATAAGATCATAGGATCATAGGAGGTTATTAGGCTAATGGCGTCAGGGCCCTTACAAGCCTAGCCAAGTTCAACCCATGTTCCCAAGGGTGTCTGATTCAAGCAGACACTAAAATCAGTGCCTATTGCCCCTGTCCAAGAGGGCCACAGGTGGAACCCCTGGGGTAAATTTCCGATTACTCATCCAATAGTCCAAATTATGTTTAAATAGGACCAATGAGAAGCTTTGTTTAACATGAATAGGAAGCTTGTTCCAAAGGTGGGGCAACCTCTGTGAGACAAATCTGTCTCTCCAGCAAGTTCTATTGATGTCACATATTAGGTTAAGGTCTTTTGAGCGAGTGACCTGTGTGCTATTTTTCTTGTGAATGTGCAACATTTACATTAAAGCTGGGTCAGAGATTGCTTTATATTCAAGGCACAGGTCGCCTCTGAGCAGTCTGTATGGCACATAATAAAGTGACAATGATTTCAGTCTGTTTGCATAAGACAGATCTTGAATATCCTGAATTTTCTTTGTAAGGAACCTTTGTGGTCTCTCCAATTGCTGAAGGTGTTTGGAAAGGAACATAGCAAAGGAAGAAGGAGCATTGTATTCTATTATTGACCTGATGAGGGAAGAGTACCGGGGGGGTTATAACCTCTTTTTTCTGGAGGCAATGTCCTTATTTATGAGATGAGCAATATAAAATGCCCTTCTTACCACTGTGGAGACATGGTGATCGAAGTTAATGTTGCTGTCGATCTAAGTGCCCAGATCTCTCAACACTGACTGTGTGCTTAGGGTATTGCTATTGATTTGGTAGTTTGCAGAAACATCACCCTTGCCGAAGGGGGTGATAATAAATTTTTTTGCATTAAGTTTAAGACCATGACCTTGGCACCAGTCATTAGTCTGGGTAAGACCTTCTTGCAGGATGTTGACATCGCTAGGGTTTTCAATGATCGCTCCCAGTTTGCAGTCATCAGCAAACTTTGTTAGTCACAGTTCTTTAGTTTTAGCCTGTACTTCAGAGAAGTAGATTCCAAACAGTAGAGGTCCCAGAACCAATCCCTGTGGAAAACCACTGGTTATGGGTCTGCTAGAGGAGATAGAGTCCCCTATTCTGACTGTATGAGTTCTATCAATGAGCATGTTTGCAATCCACTTGACAATATATTGGTTGATATACAGCTGGGTGAGTTTATCAATGATGCCTGAGTGGGGGATTGTGTCAAAGGCCTTGGCTAAGTCTAGGTAGGCCGTATGCAGAGATTTGCCCTCAGCTAGGGTTTTGGTGACTGTCTCAAGGAAGTCTACTAAGTTTAACAGGCATGCTCTCCCCTTGACAAAGCCAAACTGGGTGGGGTCAAGCATTTGGATATTTCCTATATCTTTGTTAATAAGGTCTGTGATGATTTGTTCCATGGCCTTTCAGATAATGCTGGTCAGGCTAATGGGTCTATAGTTCCCAAGGTCCATGGATGCCCCCCCCTTTGAGCAAAGGGATGACAGTAGCTATTTTCCATTCTGCTGGGGTGAAGGCAGTGCTTAGGCTATTACTAAAAGGCATGCTCAATGATGATGATAATTTGTGTTTTAACCCACTTAGAACACAGCCCAGGATGTTGTCTGGTCCCATAGAGGCTGTGTTTTTGGCCCTGGAGAGGGCGTTTAAGACCTGCTCCTTGGAGATACTAGGTGGGGGACAGGTGTTAGAGATGCTTTGGGCTATATGTGGCAGGGACAGGGGAGTGAGGTTTTCACTGAACATGTCAGCCAGCAGGTTTGCTATATCAACAGGTTCTGTATATGTAGCACCATTAACTATGAGTTCAGCCCAAATCTGGGGTTTACCTTTGAGGTTACAGATGTAACTAAAGAATGCCTTGTGGTTATCCCTAGTTAGGGAACCTAATTTGGATTTGTGGTTAGCTTTGGAGGACTTCAGTAGGAGTCTTATTTGCTTGTTTAGGTTGAGGAGGGAGTGTTTCCAGTTTTGAAACTGTTCCTTTCTACATTTAGACAGCAATTTCTTTCTCCTATTGTATAGCCTATTAATCACAGCTGTCCACCAGGCAGGTTTTTGTTCCTTAAAGATCTTGCTTTGGTTCTATCAGGTACATCAGAGTCGATACAATTTTACAGGTTCTTGTATAAAGCATTGGTGTATAACTCAGCATAGGTGCCTGTTCCATCGGTGGGGGGAGGGGTTATGAAGCTATTTATGTTGTCACATAATTGATTGTAATTGGCCTTGGAGAAGTTTTTTAGTCTAGTTGTTGCAAAGGGGGTCTTGTGCTATAGTTACTACTAGTGAGACTGATTTGTGGTCAAATCTCACCAGGGATGACCACTCACTGGGGTTGGTGCAGCGGTCCCCCATGTTGTTGAGCACTAGATCCAGGATGTTTGAGCCCCTTGTGGTGTGTCATCCAACTGGTCCAGGGCATTGGAGTTAACAAAGTCCAAGAACCTTTGGGCATGCAAGCTAGAATACGCATAATTTCCCAGTTAATGGATGGGTGAAGTCACCCAAAACTAGTGTGTTTGGTTGTATCTTGTTTGACTCAAGTAGATCCAAGTAGGCTGAGTAGCTATTCTGATTCACAAAAGGGGTCTTACCTACAGTCAACTGCACCTGAAGTAATTCAAGGAAATCATGCTGTTTAACTAATCTAGAGGTGTATTTATCTTTAATGAGTATTAATGCACCATCTCCTTTAGTTCTCATGCCTTCAGTTTGTTGTCTGAACATGTGGAAAGAAATGAAACCTGGTATAGCTGGGGTGCTCTCCTCAGCCTTAAACCAGGTCTCAGGGATGCACAAATGTCAGCATCTTCCAAAGTGAGGACTGCTTCCAGTGAGTGCAGTTTCTGGTTTAGACTCCTAGCATTTAGCAGCATAACCTTGAGGTTGTTTTTAGAGGGTATTTTTATGTCAGGAATTTTGTTCTTGTGACATTGTCTAAAAAAAGCACTATGGGGGTGGTAAGAGCCTTAAACAGTAACTGAAATCCCAGGGGTGACAGATGAAGACCATCTGTGGCAAAGCATTGAGGGCTGTTGACAATGTCATCCCAAGCTGACAAATACTGGATCCCATTTGAATGACACCAGAAACTAAGGCAATTGTTGAAGTCAATCATTTTTTGTTTGTATTGAGGTATCATCCTAGGGGAAGGTAAAATGCTGCTTAAGGCTAGGGACATACCTGCCTGAGACACATAGTCCGAGAGCTCATTCATGTCTCTCTTCATACAGTCCATGAGGTACGTCTAAAAGTCATTCTTATCAATGTGGACTATGACGGAGTCATAACAATGCCTGTTGTTAAGAGACTTGAGTGCTTGTGTGATGTGGTGGCTCCTGACACCTGACAGACAGCTGACCATGACTTTTTCCTTATCCAACCTGGTGAAAGGGACATGTGTGTGTCTCACAATTAACCTGTCTATGATGAAGATGTTTGTTTTTGTGTTATGCCTTAGGGGCTTGACTGGTGAGACACTGGTGTGTGATATATTATGTGTATTATGTTCTGCAGAGGACATATTATGTGAATCGTGCTTGTGTTTTGTGTTTGGGAGGTCGCTGATGTTTAGGTAAGCTTTTGGTAAGGACCTCCACATGTGTAGGTTTATGTGTTGTTGGTTTGGTAGGTACAGTAGATGAGGTGTGCATGCCGACAACCTGCTTAGTATCAGATGAATGAGAGAGCCTGGATTCTAGGTTCTTGATATAGCTACATCTCTGACATAATGAATTTGTGTGGACTAGAAGAAGTGGGTTGTCGGTGTACATGAGGCAATTGCTATATTGACTCAGGATGCCAATGTCGACCAGGATGGCTGGAGAAATTGTGGAAAATTGTCCATCCATAATGTTAGGTAAGTTGATGTGGTCAGAAAACAGGGAGAGGACAGGAAGGACCAGGTAAAGTAGAGGACAGGAGAAGTGAACAAAAAATAAGAAGGGCTAATGGGTAGGATCTGTGTTGGTACCTCAGGAGCTTCACCGAATGTATCACCCGTCAGTGAGGGACAATCACAAGAACTCACCAATGGAGCACCAGCAGAGTACTAAGGGAAACTTTGCAGGCAGAAGGGTTTGTGTCTGTAACCACCAATGGCGCCCACCGCTGCTCAGCAGTGTGAGAAGCACAAACTAGTGCAAACCCTTGCAAATGGCAGGTAGCCGAATGCAGTGCTGATCTACATGGCAGAGTGATTTTTTGAAGAGCTACATCAGGTATCTCTCTTCATGTTGTCCAGGAAGGTACATCTCAAGTCATTTATACCCACATGTACTCTGAATGTCCCATGTGTGTACTTGTGGTGCAAAGACATGAGTGCTTACATAATGTGGCAAATCCTGGCACTTGATTGGAAACTGTCTGTGACCCTCCCCTTGAACAGCCTGGTGAGTGGGGCATCAGTGTGTCTCACTATGGATTCACCTGTGATTAGGATATTGAATTGTGCAGCAATTTGCCTTATGGGATTTTGAACCGAGTCAGTCTGACCTTTAGATGTATGTTTCATTGTTGGTGCTGCCTGTGTTGTGATTCTGTGAGGTTGCTGAGGGTACTTGTTTTTTAGGTTACTTTTAAGACACCTTTGTAGTTTAGGTAAGTTACGTTTATGAACGTCAACATTATGAATGTCTGTGTGTTCGGTCTGAGCTGCATGTGCTTTCTTTGTTGTGGTATTGTGTGGTACTGACAGCCCGCTTGGTATTTGCCATGGCTTTGTATGAGAACTTTGCCTCCAGTAACATTGCATAACTACATCTCTCTCTCTCTCTCATACTGTGTCAGTTGGTTTAAGTAGTAGGTGGTTATCAGTAAAGATGAGACAATTTTTACATTGTCTCAGGATACCAATTTCAACTAGGTTGGCTATAGAAATGGTTGGAAAATGCAAATCCATGGTTATACGTTTTTGTTTCTGTTAGTTCAGAAAATGCATTTTGATGCAAAATCTGTTTTATTAATTTTTAACTGTGTTTTTTACTTTTTAAGTAATATTTAAAAATTGCTTCTGATTTTGGGCCTTTGTCTCTGCATTATTTTTGGCTTTGTCCAGAATTCTTGAGAAAAGAAGTTGGGAGCTATAGAAACTGGTACTTTTTCAGTGTGCCTCTGGCATGAGCACATCATCCATAATGATGACAATTTTCTGCCAGCTTCTAAATGTAGTCAATACCGATAATTCATCTTCCATTTCAAAAGCTGGTTACCAGTAGATTGTGTCCAACTGTGAAATATCTCTCTCTCCTCTGATGTTACTTCTAGCTTACTTTCTTTATTCATTCATTCTTTTATTTATTTAGTTAGTTAGTTAGTTAGTTAGTTAGTTAGTTAGTTAGTTAGTTAGTTAGTTGGTTAGTCAGTTATACTAGCTTATTATCTCTCCTCCTTCTGTTTGCTGCATTTTATCAAATTTCAGATGTATATTGCCACAGCACCGCTGATGATTCTCACCCTTGTACTGATGTGTCCCATTTGCTAAATTCATTTGCCAAGGTCTACATTAGCTTCAGAATGACTGCCCAACCCCCATCTCCCAGTAAGGCTTGGAGATGACACATTTAATTTGCTAGCTATATGCCATGCATAACACACCCATTAAATAGTTTTTATCTCTGCTGTATTTACCGTTCCTGCCCAAACCTTAGCATGTGCTACAATAACACACATAATATCCTCCCTTAAATATTAGTTTGCTGGAGTTCTTGTTCTAATATATCGAGTCAGCTTCTCTTCCACCATCTCCTTCTTAGCATTAAGGTCCAGTGTTTACCTCATACATAGTGTCTTGTTATCTCATATATATCCATTCTCCCATAACTCCAAATCTTTTTTTCTCTCTTTCCTTTGCCTCATTTTATTTATTTGTAGTCCAAAGGAACATTTTCAGCTACAGCCCTAGCCAAAAGTGTGCACAGGTTTACAATTAAATCCATAAACGTAGAGGGAAAGAGTAAAAATAATATGATTGCAAGCATCTGAGTATAAATTCATACTTTGCCAACCCTACAACTTTTTAGGTTTCTAAATTCACATTTATTTTACATGGAAAAGGTATTAGGTTGACAGCCTATTCTAGAAATCTTTGCACATAGAAATACTTAACAGAATGCAGATCAAAACATGAAAGACCTCTGAAAAATGAGATAAAGCCACTTATTCTGAGAAGAATAATATATTTTCCTTTCTCAAAAACAAAGTTATATAATGCTTTAAAAAACTGAACTTGGAAAAATTGCAGTGGCTTTGCATATTACCAACTTCTAGACCTTCCCCTTATTTAAACATGGTACAAGTTGTTGCTACTCATTATAACTCTAGAAGACAGTAGACAATGAACCAGAAACATTTTTTGAGTAAACATAGTATAATGTTGTGTCTTTCGGCTTTTCCTGGTTAGGGGTCGCCACAGCAGAACTTCGGTCCGCTAATGATTGGCAGTAGATTTTTATGTGCTGAGTTGCCAGCCCTTCTGCACAACCTTCAATGAAGGTACGCTCATTCACGCATATCTCCACACAGAAGACGCTCTAGCTGAGAATTGAACAGGACAACGTCTTACTGTGAGGCGACAACGCTACCGCAGCACCACCACTGCAGTTGAGTAAACATAGTATAATAAATGAGCTAAAACATGCACATTGTATTATTCAGCATTTATTTCTGAGTTTATATAACAAACAACTGTGCATGCCATAGGGGGCACCAACAATGAATCATAATATAGAATGTTATGAAGTTAGTAGTGCATTGCACCCATTTTTCCACAGGCTAAAAAAATGCTGAACAAATTGTAATCAAATATGGATAAGGAAATAATTTTCCAATTAACTTCTGTGCTGCATTTGTAAGAAACTCTGGGTAAGAGACTCAAGATCCTTAACAGGATCCTCATGGGATCTGTGCCTAACTTGAAGAAGTATATACTTAAAACTGATAGAAGTACAAGGCTAGCTGCCCTTGCAGACGGTTTTAAACCTAGCCAATTTCCCTTTAGATACTTGATTTAACCTATTCCAACTTGATGTTACACTGGCCTTACCAATCCATATTTATGGGAAAAATCATTTAGGAGCTGCTTCTGTCCATTAGTAGTACAGGGAGCAGACCTGGGGTAAAGTTTGTGTTTCCCATACGTAGATCCAAGTTGTCTTTGAATATGGACAAGGATGAGCTTTGTTTTACATGGATGGGGAGTCTGTTCCACAGAAGCGGTATCTTCTGTGAGTTATACCTTTCCCTTCAAACCATCCTGTTGATGCTGCAAAAGAGGTTTTGATTCCTAGACCAAGTACTTCTCTTGGAATTCTATTCTGCATTCTGTCTTTTTGTGCATGAAATTGTCTTACACCACTAAGTTATTGTTTCACATGTTAATATTGTGGCTGTTGCAGGCCAAGATCAAGTTGTCACCCTTGATATCACTCTGTAGGATCCCAAATGCCTTTATCTGATCACACCTTATAAGTCAATAACAAATATTAAAGTTCAAAGTCTGTAGGTACTCTAAATATCTCAGCTTTTCTCACTTCATTAATCTATCTTTAGTGAATTTATGCTGAATACATTCCATCTTCTTGACGTTCTTTTCTGAATAGATGCAAAAGGACGCATTATATTCAATGTGCGGTCTTATGAGTACAACATAAATGGAGCCAAGACATCAGCTGCTCTTGAGGAAATAACTTCTGCTATAATCCTTATAACACCACATGTCTTTTTACATATGTTTTGAACATGAACATCAAAATGAAATATCTTTAGAAATGTAAATAAAATATCTAAATGCTAACAGCAATCAGAAGGAGCAATGTACTCTGGGGTACAATGGTATTCAATATTCTCATTCCAAATATGTAGAACTATATTCTTTTAATTATTAAATTCAGTACTGTGTCAGCCCATCAGACAAGTTCATCTAGCTGAGGATGCAAAGCCTTCTAGTTATATGTACCTGGAACTGGTACTGCCAACATTGTATTATCTCTAAATTTACTTACCCGGATGAAAGGAATCAAATTCTACTGGTAATCCAAAACTAATTGTTGAATATGACCCAGTCAATGTTGACTGCATCAGAACCTATTACAGTATTACTATGTGGGGGATAAAAAAGGAATAGTTTTGGACCCAGACATATTTATTGGTAAGACCATGTTCTTGGGCCCATTTCTGCAAAAGTAAAAATCAACTTGCAAAGCAGATAATAAATCAGTCATATTCTCCAATGTGCAGAATAAAGTGATGCCATCTGTATAAACAATGGTTTTAGATGTTAATTCTAACTGAGTAATATAATTCATAATTTCAAAACTAAAAAATAACAAACCCATAATAGAGTCTTGAGGAACCTGCACTCTTGGTCCAAGGAAGAAGGCAATAGAAAACCAACTTTGGTGACATCACATCAACTATTTAAATCAGACAAATCCACCTTTGAATTACTTATTTCAACTCCTAGTTCATCAAGTGACCAAAACCGTATTCAAATGGTTTATATTATCAAAAGTCTTAGATAACATAATAATACATTTATATAAAGTATGCTTTGACTTGTAATTAAGTCTGATTCACTTCTTCAGGGAATGTCAGTACCAGTAGCTCTACCTTTGTGAGATCCATGTTGTTTAACTGATGCATTTCAAAATAAGCCTAGAGAGGGTCATCCAACAGGCTCCAAATATTTTACAAAATAATAACAACAAAGTTATGGTACAATTTTTTTTCAAATCATTACATTTTATGCAATTGCACTATCACAGAGATTTTATATCCTAGAGATAACTTACATAGCTGAGTTAAACACATGTGCACGTCTCCAAGTTAGAAAATCAATCCCTAATTCGATAAGCCTAAGATCAATGAAATCCATTGTTATGAGGGGACAAGTTTTACTTTTAAATATTTTTGCACAGAGTTCCGCCTTGGCTAGCAAAGTAAAATTAAATCTTTGTGCACTTTAATGACTCCCCAAACTATTATTTGGAAGAGTAAAAATGTTAAATTCAATAGCAAGTACAACTTCTTCTGTATCTGTAATGGGTTTATCCTTTTTAAACTATTTATTACAGTATCTCTTCTTTTAGCTTAGATCTCTAATCTCTTAGTTTAACTCTCCAAAGAGAAACTCATTTTAATTTTGGTGCAGATAGTGAAATACTTTGTTATGGCATTATAAACCAGATAACAATGGTGCTCGAGGGGATAAATACCTCTTACAACTACAGTATCATGATTTCATCCATGACCTAAGTGTAACTGTATGCAAAAAACCCACATTATGTCCCGCTTCATTTCTGGAAAAAAAAACTATTCCCCACACCACTTCTTGGAAAACAACCATCATACACCATTGTAAACCCAACATGAATATGTATACATTGTGAGTAGCAAGCATTACAACAGGGTGTGGACAACATATAATTGCCCTTTGTGGCTGGCCATCTAAAAAGTAAGCAATTTTAGAACTGAGGTTTGTATATTTAAGTTCATCGAACTGAGGTACCCATTATATTAATATACTTTAATGGATGAATTTGTTTCTTACTTCTAATATCAATTAAATTAAAATCTTCTAAGAGTGGTACCAGTCAAGCTCATTCCACAAACATGGGCACTCTGGTATGCTTGTGATAAAAAAGGCTGCATGCACCTCCCATAAATTACAAGCATCCAAACAGCAGGCAGTGTTTTTTCCTATCCACCTAATGAATCTGGGCATCTTGGGGCAATGTAGCAATTGCCTCATGTACACTGATAACCCTCTCCTCCTACCAACCAACACTACAACCTGTGAGAGATGCACTTATATAGCCAAACTGGAAGCCAAATCTCTCCAGCCAAGACTGGACTAGACAGTCAAGAGGAGAAGGTTAACACCACACAGCACTCAAAACATAGTCCATCAAAACCTGCACCTCCCAAACCCACATATAGCAACACAAAACACACACCTACATTCGTGGAAATTCTTAATAAAAATCTGCCCAAACAACAGAGACCTCCAAAGCTGACATGCAAGCAACCACCACCCCCAACACTACCCTTATGACACATAGTCCACAAAATCAGTGTGCCACTCAACCTCAGCCCATAAGGCAAAACAACATACCCAGCACACTAGTCATTGGTGACTCTATAGTCAGGCACACTGACATCCCTCTCACCAGGATAAACAAGGAGAAAGTTACTGTCAGCTGCCTGTCGGGTGCCAGGATCCACCATATAACACACGCACTCAGGTCACTCAACAACAAGTATAAGTATGATTCTGTCATTGTCCATGTTGGAGTGAATGACCTGAGATGCACCTCCCTGGACTACATGAAAAGAGGCATGGAGGAGCTCTCTGACCATCTGGCCCAGGCAGGTATGACACTAGCCCTGAGTAGCATCCTGCCATCACCCAGAATGATACCACAGTACAAGGACAAAATAATTGACTTCAACAACTGGCTAAGCTTCTGGTGTCATTCCAAGGGGATCCAGTACCTGTCAGCCTGGGATGACATGATCGACAGACCACGATGCTTTGCCAGAGATGATCTGCACCTGTCGCCGCTGGGATTCCGGATACCAGCTAAGGCTATTACCGCCCCTATAGTGCCTTTTTTAGGCAAGGCTCAAATGTCAAACGCACCAACATAGTAGACATAAAAAAGCAAAATCTAAGAGTAATGCTACTCAGTGCTAGAATTCTAAACCTCAAAATGCACACACTCAAGGCTCTCCTTAAGATGGAGAACATCGACATCTGTGCAGTGACAGAGACCCGGTTTAAGGGTCCAGAGAGCACCCCTGCATTACCAGGCTACAATTCTTACTTCACCTTTCGGCCACCTAACCCGGTCTGAAATACTAAAGGAGGAGGTGTGTCCATTTTCATAAGGGATATCCACACCTCCAGGCTAGTAGCTCAACATAATGCCTCCAAAATTATCCAAGTACAATTAACACTGGGCAAGACTGCAATTCAGGTTATAGCGTGTTACAGATCCCCCGCCATGCCCCAAGACGCCCACTCCATGTTTCTCGATATACTGGATAATGTTAAGGTACAGCCCAATACCATAATTTTGGGATATTTCAACTACCCCTCCATCAACTGGGAAAACTACTCATGTACTAACTCATTTGCCCAACATTTTCTGGAATTCATCAGTTCCAATGCCCTGGACCAGCTTGTCCAGACCCCCACCAGGGGTAGCAACATCCTGGACCTGGTCATTACCAATATGGGTAACGCATGCTCCATGCCAGAGGTCAACTCCTCGTTAGTCAGGTGCAACCACAAGCTAATCATGATAGACATCCACATCCCCCTCCCCATTAAGGAAACCACCGTAAAAAACTTCTCCAAAGCCAACTTCATGCTTCTTAAGTCAGAAGTGGCAAACTTCATTACACCTACATAGATTGAAAATAGTAGCACGACTGCTGAATCATATACAAATGCACTGTATATGCACATATACAAGTGCATGGACTGTGCCATCCCCAACAGAACCAAGATGCTAGCCTCCAGAAAAAGGAAGCCAGGCTAGTGGTCCCCTATGTGAAGACTGGTAGAGATGGGTGAAGGCTGCCGGCCTAGCCAGATAGAATTGTGCAGATAATTCTATTATTTGTAAATATGAATGTTGAACTTAAAACAATGTGGCAACATTGTCATCTGCTGTAAGGAAAGCTAAGTCAAGCATTTCTTGTTGGTCCTTTGAAATTAAAATTATTTCATCACTGCCTTTGATGTTTTTACAAGTCAGCTCCAGTCCGGCTAGATGAAGGCTTCCTGCCTATTGTTTTAAGGCTAAAGTTAATGACCAGAATTTACATGTGGAATGTTCTTTGTTGCTCTAAGTGTAAAAGAATGTAAATGCAGTTTCTGTCAGCCTGGGAACACCAGGAAAGTGTAAAAGACAATGTAATGTTTAGCAGATGACACTCACTGGATCTAAAAGCAAAGAGTATATGCAAGGTGGTAAGAGTAATAATTCTTACATTACATTTGCCACAAAGAGCAGAAAGTAGTTCAGCATGGAATGATACAATTTGCACATTTAAGATGGGGCAGCACAAGGCATTCTGACTAAAGCCTTTGCTGCCCCATAGTACTTTTTTAGGTAGAGTGCAACTGATGGGAATCCAACCTAGTAAATTATAATCTGGAACAAATGAATATTCTTGAACTTGAGGTTCTCCTAAGGCTCAAACATAATCATATACTGTATGTAGTCACAGTGACATGGTTAGAGAGAATGAAAGCTATAGTACCTATCGCATCTTCAGACCTACTAGCCATTGTGTGGTAGTGTCAGTATTTGTCAAGGGTATCATCACCTCATGACAGATTCCTCAGAACACCACGTTTGAACACTTAGATGTCAAAATCACCATAAACAAGGCTAATTATTACTTCACAGCTAGCTATAGAACACTCTGTATGTCTCCTTCTGAACATGATATCTATCTTAACACGTTAACTGAAATCCCCATTAAACCCAACACTTTTCTACTGGGAGACTTCAACTATCCATCAATAAACTGGTTGACTTACACTGCCAATGGTCAACTTGTCCACTGGTTTCTTGGCATTATAAATGCTATTTTCTTTTTTACAAATAGTTAACCATCCTACTAGTGGCTCCAATATCCTTGATCTAGTCCTCACAAATATGGCCACTTCTCACACATCTCTATGCCATCTTAAACAAGGCCATAAATTTGTGATTTCCTTTAAAACTGGTGGTTCATCCCATGTATGTACCTCTGTGTTTAAGAACTTCTCAAACGTAAACCATAATTAGTTACTTGATAGCCCAAATAAATTCCCGTGTAATCTTCCTTCGTTATATCACATTGCTAAAGCTGCTGCCTATGCCTCTGACTTCTACTTCCACTTAAATAGCTATACTGATATCCACATCAAACATAATGAGAAATTTATTAGCAAATGCTGAAGCAAAGACAGAAAAATTACAGACTAAACCAAATGTTATTCTGCCTGCAAGAAAAGAATCCAGGACCTGTAAATTAATTCCCTTTTGTCACTTTTATTATAAAACAAAAAATAAAAAAAACTAGCCAGTTAGTTAAGCGCTTTCATACCTGCTAAAATTAATGGACTTCTTCAGAACTAATGGAATTAATCCAACTGCTTGATTTTAAACCGTTTCAGTGTGGGCATCATCCGGAAATAATTATATTTTAAAGGAACATGCACCATAACATTTTCATGATCACTAGTGGAGGCCCACTACAATTAATTAAAAAATATTAAAAGTGAAATATAAATGTGTAAAGTACTAAAAGTGATGTAAAAATAGCTTAAATATTTCATAGATCATTAATAAATATATATTATACATGAACTTAAAAACTTTTATCTGACTGTGTCTATTGTAAAAAATAATATATTTAAAGTTTAAATTTTAATATACATATATGTTCAAACAATAAGTAGCCCTAAATTAAAAACTTATTTTATAAACTATTGAATCTGTAAAGTCCATTATAAATTCATTGACTGCAACTTGAGAACACTAGATATATTAATGCTGTAATCCAGTGCATTTAATTTTAGTTGCCAGTACAACTCCCTTAACTCCAAGATAGTTTCCAAGGTCTACCTCCGGGATTTGATTCTACTTTATTGAGTATACCAAATAAAAACTTAGTGTGAGGAAGACAATACTTTGTATATTTAAAAAGAGCAATATTCACATTAATTTTGTTAATGCAATAGTTGTGCTCACAGATACATTTAAAAAAGGAAAATGAAAAAAACACACTAATAAAATAAACAACAAGGCAGTGGTAATCTCCAAAACCAAAGTTTATGTTAGTGCTTTCGTTCATATCCAATACATGAACTTCTTCAGACAAATATATGTGGCAAAAAGTCAACTTAAATAGTAAATTGAACATGACATCATACAAAAGTTAAAGTATTAAAGTGACATACTTCCAACACTTCATACCGCAATAAATCCATAAAAAATTCAAAAAACTATCATTAAAAGTATATATTACTCCTAAATATTAATGTTAAAATCAGTATCTCATAAAAATAATCAAGAAGTTATCTTTCTAAAGCCTTCAATTTTAAAATGCACTTCAATAAACATTGATCATTAAGTCCAGGGTAAGCATAAGCATTCAGCTTAAGTTGCCAAAAAAGTTCTCGTTCCTCTAAATGGAGCTGCCAGGGACCACCCCTTGACTCCCTTGTCACTTGCTCAATAACTAAGTAAGAGAAATGGTGCCAACAATTCTCCATTATGTGTCTTGCCAATGCATTTGTATTATTTTGCCTACCACTATTGTACTGGTGCTCATAAATCCTCTCTTTAAAATGTCTTTCGGTTTTACCTATAAAGAACACAGTACAATTTTTGCACTGAGCAAGGTAAACAACCCTAGAAGTTTCACAATTAAACTTGCCTTTTATAAAATAAGTGCAATTACCAATATGAAATTTATCCATTACTTCAATGTATTGGTAAAATTTACATCTACCACATCCCTGTTCTAACAGTGATGTAATTTCCTTTCCTATCCAGTATATTTTTTGATGTTAACTCCACGTCTAAAAATTACACAAGGTGAGTCAGTGATTCTTTGTCTAATTAATGGGTCTTCTAAAAGAACTTTCCAATTCTTTAACAAAATGTTCCTAAGAGCTTTAGCATCAAGTGAAAAGGAGTACTAAATTTCAAAGCATAATCGCTTCTTATATTAGATAGTAGAGATGACTCTCCATTTAACTCAACAGTATCGCTTACAACAACACTTCCATCCTTTTCTTTAAGAATAGGCCTAAACCAACCTCTGTCCCTTTTCGTCACTACTTCATCAATAATTTGTACCAAAACATCCGGAGGATAAGCCATAGCCAGGAATATATTTTTCAGATGTTCACATTCTGATAAGAAATCACTGTTTAAAGTTATCATCCTGGCAGCTTGCACAAGTTGCCCTTTAACCACAGCTCTCTTTTGATGGAATGGAAGGGAGCTCTCATAATGAAGAAGGGTATTTGGATACATGGTCTTTCTATGTATCTGGGCCACATATCTTGCATTAGGCCTATCTTTGATGTGGTAAACATCTAAATAGGATATATTCTCAGACCCGAAGTCAAACGTAAATTCAAGAAAGTTGGTAAAGCCAGAGATATATTCAACAAAGGTCAAAGCTTCACTGTAATTTCCCTTAAAGATAATGAAAATATCATTCAAAACTCTGGTGTACCAATGTAGCCGCTCCTTATACCAATTGCTCTTAAATAAAAATTCCTCCTCCCACTGGGCTATTACACAGTTAGCAAAACTCCCCCCACAAGGGGAGCCCATTACTACCCCTGTTTTCTGTAGGTAATAATTACCATTGAAGAGGATAAAATTGTAAAAAATAATATCAAGCAAATACTCAATTAAATCAGTTTTATACCCTGGTGCATCCTTTTTAAGTAGAAACTCTCTAATCCACTCAATGCCCGTGACTTGTGGGATGACAGTATATAAATGTCTAACATCGATTGTTAAGAAATTATAATCAGCATCAAAAGTTAAAGAATATAGACTACTTAGGAAATCCCATGGATCACAACAAATTTGGGGCACTTCCTTTAGGTATTTTTTTAGTAAAGAATCCACATATTTAGCACATCCATATGTAATACATTTCCTCCCGTCCACTATAGGACGGAATGGTGGATGTTTCAAATTCTTGTGGATTTTGGGCAGCCCAAAAATAACAGGGGTTAAGGGTACAACAATATTCAGACAGTTAAACACATCAACATCTATTCTTGACTTGACAAATAAATCATTAATATAGCACTTAATACGTTGACAAGCCCCATTCATTTAAATTCATTTAAAGAGACAGGTATTTAAGCATCAAAACACAAAATTTTAAGCATTCTGTTATGATAATCATTCTCATCCATAAAAATAAGGCCTCCACCTTTATCAGGTTTTAAAACTTTAAAAGTTTTTGAAAAACTGTGTGAATTAGATATAAGAAATGTTTTAAACAAATCACTTCAACACAGGAACATATACAATATCTCTATTGATGAATGGAATGCTTTTAATGTGTTAAAAATGTTTAAAGTGAAAGTTTTAACCAGTGTTAGTTTTAACGCGGTAGTGCAGTGGTTAGCGTTGTCGCCTCACAGCAAGAGGTTCTCCCGTTCAATTCTCGGCTGGAGCGCCTTCTGTGGGGAATCTGCATATCCTCCCTACAGTCGAGTGACATTTAAAGACATGCAGGTAGGTGCTTGCTTGAATTGGTGCACCTTCTTTGAAGGTTGGGTGTCAGGCTGGCAACTCGGCACCATAAAAATCCACTGCCAATCATTAGCAGACCGGAGTTCCGCTGTGGCGACCCCTAACCGGGAAAAGCCGAAAGACATTAGTCTACCTCAACAAAGATAGGCCTAATGCAAGATATGTGGCCCAGATACATAGAAAGACCATGTATCCGAATACCTTTCTTCATTATGAGAGCTCCCACCAATTCCATCAAAAGAGAGATGTGGTTAAAGGGCAACTTGTGTGGGCTGCTAGGATGATAACTTTAAACAGTGATTTCTTATCAGAATGTAAACATCTGAAAAATATATTCCTGGCTAGGGCTTATCCTCTGGATGTTTTGATGCAAATTATTGATGAAGTAGTGACGAAAAGGGGCAGAGGTTGGTTTAGGCCTATTCTTGAAGAAAAGGATGGAAGTGTTGTTGTAAGTGATACTGTTGAGTTAAATGGAGAGTCATCTCTACTATCTAATATAAGAAGCAATTATGCTTTGAAATTTAGTACCCGCTTTTCACTTTATGCTAAAGCCCTTAGGAACATTTTATTAGGAAAGTTATTTTAGAAGACCCATTAATTAGACAAAGAATCACTGACTCACCCGGTGTAATTTTTAGATGTGGAGTTAACATCAAAAATATACTGGAGAGGAAAGGAAATTACACTAGTGTTAGAACGGGCATTGAGTGGATTAGAGAGTTTCTACTTAAAAAGGGTGCACCAGGGTATAAAACTGTTAGGGATGGTAAAATGTGGTAGATGTAAATTGTGCCAATACATTGAAGTAACAGATACATTTCATATTGGTAATTGCACTTATTTTATAAAAGACAAGTTTAATTGTGAAAATTCTGGGGTTGCTTACCTTGCTCAGTGCAAAAATTGTACTGTGTTCTATATAGGTAAAACTGAAAGAGAGGACTTAGGAGCACCAGTACAATAGTGGTAGGCAAAAAAATACAAATGCATTGACAAGACACATAATGGAGAATTGTTGGCACCATTTCTCTTACTTAGTTATTGAGCAAGTGACAAGGGAGTCAAGGGGTGGTCCCTGGCAGCTCCATTTAGAGGAACGAGAACTTTTTTAAGCTGAATGCTTATGCTTACCCTGGACTTAATGATCAATGTTCATTTAAGTGCATTTTAAAATTGAAGGCTTTAAAAAGATAACTTCTTGATTATTTTTATGAGATACTGATTTTAACATTAATATTTAGCAGTAATATATACTTTTAGTGATAGTTTTTTGAAATTTTTATGGATTTTTTTGGGGGTATGAAGTGTTGGAAGTAAGTCACTTTAAGAATGTAACTGTTGTATGATGTCATGTTCAATTTACTATTTAAGTTGACTTTTTGCCACATATATTTGTCTGAAGAAGTTCATGTGCTGGATGTGAATGAAAGCGCTCATAGATACATTTGTTAAGAAATCTTTCAGTCTTCCCAACATAAAAGGCACCACGTGGTTGACAGAATGCAATATATACCACTCCTTTTGTTAAACAGCTGGCGCTATCGGCAAGGTGAATTTTTATGTTAGGGTGACCTATAAGTACAGTATCTTGCTCTAGAACAAATGGGCATTGTTTACACCTTCCACATTTTTTTCATGCCCTTTCTGGATATATTTTGTTTAGTGGGACTTCTTTCAAATATGTTTTTCAAATGACTAACTCTTTTATAAATAATGACATGTTTCTCACCTAGTGCATCAGATATGTTGTGATCCACATCAAAAAATGTGCCAATATTTAAAAAGAATTCTCTTGACTTCAGTATTCATTGATTGGTGTCTAAGGATTAGACTTCTACTGAAGATTAAGGAATATGGCCCATTCAACGATATGGAACCAGACAATGAACAAGTTGTTGACCTCGACAGTGCAGGTAATAATTTACACTCTGAGGAACAAATCAGTTTGAACCATGAGCCTTTGGATTTTCCTCATCTATCCAAGAGGCCGGGAACATTGAGGGATCATTAATGCAACACAAAGGGATCCTCTCCACCCAGGAAAGGGAAGTCCAAGGGCCTGCACTGTTTGGATTGATTGAGGAGATGATAACCCCCAGCTATTTACCTGTCCTTTTCAGAAATGACTTTAAAATAAAACACGTTGACATCATAGGCTCAGATCCCAACTTATCATTCCTCTCTGGAACAAATTTCCAGTATTTATCAAGAAGAGTAACACTCTTACCACCTTTAATGTAAACCTAGAAAATTTGATGAGCAGCCTCAAATTCTCTGGTGGCTTGTCTTGTTTTGCCCTCTTTGAGGCTGGAACAAAATATCTGATATATTTTTTGCTAGGCTTTTAATGATTTGCAGACTTGTTGCCTACTAATTACCTATGAACCTGTGCCTTACTAATGGTTTACCTACTTACTGGCTGCTAACATATGATGACAGAAGGACATGTCTTGTTCCAAGCAGAAAGCTTAGCTATTTTAAGGACTGAACTACTTCAGTACTTTTTCCTCAGTGGATAATTTTAGTAATCTTGGGTGGGTTTTTTTGTAGGTTGTACAACAAGGCAGTAGTATAAAAGGGCAGTGTTAGTGCTGGTGTATTGTATCTGTGTTTAAAAACTGAATTCTAAAAGCCTGAAACCTAAAATGGTGAATCTGATATGAAGAAAAATTCATAAGACAAAATAAATAAATTAAAATGCAAAAAAGAAAAAAAAAACAATTAGCAAAGAGAAGACAGATTCAAACTTTAGGTACCAAAATTAAATTAAAATGCTAGTCATTGTAAAGGCTATTTCAGAAGGATATGTTTTAAGTGCTCTTCACAAGCTAGCCAAAAATGGCCACTCACAAAGCCACAGAAGATGCAAGTTCCACAGGTGAGGAGCCTGAAAAATAAATGAGTGGACTCTGGAAGTATCAAGGTGCACCTCTGGATTTACCAGCAGCCCCTGGGAAACTGAGCACATGACCTGGGCCTTATTCTAATTCCATCATTACACACCTTAAAGATTTAGTTCTACATAAAAAAGGGCATCTCCATTTCTGGAATCGAGGAGTTAGACTATATAAGTAGAAGAAATATAAGGGGTGAAGCTTCTCACAAGGAAGGTGCTAGAGGGCTTGCACTACCCTCACCACCCTACATATAAATATCATACTTTACAAGTGTTAGCACTGAAGTGTGACAAATAGCAATGCACAGTATAACTTGCTTTCACTACATGTTAATACTTGTTTGTTAATACTTGTTTGGCCAGTCTGCTCAACTGATAAATTATCCTGCTCTTGTTTTTTTCCTGTTAATTATAAACTAACAGCATTTGCCTTTTTTGTCATTATGGTTCTGTCTATATGACGCAGCAGGTCTTACACAAAAGATTCTAACATCTGTACACTTGGAAGCCTGCCAGATGTTCAAAGTTCCTGGCAAATCACCCTGAAGTAGAACATTTCATTTGTGAGCATAATGAACTGCATTGCTTGACAAATGTCTGGTACATGATTTTAATATTGTATCTAGACAGTTTGTGTAGATCAGTCATTTTGTTATTCAGTCTTTTGGATATGAGATTAATTGACTGAATGATTGACTGAGTGATTTACTACAGCTGAGTATTAGGTTAGTCTCCTTTATAACACAGACCTAGGGAGGAAAACTTCATCAATAAATCATACATTTGAAAACAATAGTAATAAAATACAATATAAATATTAAAAGCAATCATCAAACAGCACAGAGATTTGCCTCAGTTATATTAAATGCAATCCCATGTCAATTAGCTAATCCTCTTAGTGCTACAGTGTTGTACTTAAGTCATAGCGAAAAACAACTCAAAAATATCTTTGGCACATAAATACAAAAGTTATTTTATTGAGTAACAAAATAACTAGCACTTTGGCTCATAGCCTTCCAAGGTGTTTGAACTTTTTATACTTAGAAATGGGGTAAGTTGAAATAATATCTTTTCAGTCATAGTATCTGTATACAACGGTGCTGATATTCATTCTGCCAAAGAGGTGTGGTTAATGGATCAACATGGAACAAACGCATCACAAAGTTCTCTGCATGACACCACAGAAGGTGTAGCTTGACAATTGCCTGAAAAAGGAGTAGAGTTCATTTTAAAGATTGTGTAACAGGAGTGACCCCTAACCTGTCCTGAGAAAAAGGTCACATATTAAAGGAACCACTGAGCTAAAAAAAACTCTATCCCAATAGCACTGGGAAGTCCTAGATACTATCACTTTAAGTTAATGTTGACACCTTACCATTCTGAATGACAGGTGCCTCTGAAGATTTTTGACTGCACATTAAAATTTCTGTGTAGTATAATGCGGTGGTGGTGCTGCGGTAGCGTTGTCGCCTTACAGTAAGACGTTGTCCTGTTCAATTCTCAGTTAGAGCGTCTTCTGTGTGGAGACATGCGTGAATGGGCATACCTTCGTTGAAGGTTGTGCATCAGGGCTGGCAACTTGGCACGTAAAAATCTACTGCCAATCACTAGCGGACCGGAGTTCCGCTGTGGCGATCCCTAACCGGGAAAAGCCGAAAAGACACAACATTAAAATTTCTATGTAGTATACAGAATGGAAGGCACACAAGCCTGGGTAGTTTTGTCTGGGTGGGAGAGACACCCCATGTGAGCGAATGAGTAGTAGTGGTGATATACAGAGGGTGCATTTGCAACAAACCTTGTAATCTTATTAAAGGCTCTACACAGACATTGTAAAAGCTCTGGTTGCAGACTACACTTAACCACACTGCTGGACAACAGACAAGCTAACAAAGGTGGTTTCTGCAATGTATAGGCCCTGCTGCCATGATAAAATGCTATCTGGCATTATAAAGCACATCTAACCATTGGTGACCATTCTTGACAGTGATAAGGATATGAACACTGTGAAAACTATTCCTAGTACAAGAAGAAAGTCTCATATGTCTACTTTTGTTGACAGTGGAAATGAGTGTATAATCCTTAAATCTAGCCTCAGATCAGATAGGGACCTAGGATCAAATAATTTGACTTTGGAGCTGGAGGGGTTCAGTAACAGACCATTGTCAAAAAGCCATATTTCAGACTGCAGGGCTTCCTGCAGAGTAAGCTAAACATTATCCGCCCAAGAGGCAATGCTTATCAGTACACAGTCATCAACATAATGAAAGAGGGTGGCTTTACCACAGGAAAGCCAAATTTTATTCACAAACTGAGACAAGTGAAGGTTACAGGACCAAAATCTGAGGGATTGCATCTATAAAAGGTTAAGTCCTGTTGAGGCAGAATCTCACCAGACAAATTGGATAGAACTGGATATCTAGCTCACAGCTTTCCAACTGAATGGGTCCAGATGAAGAGGTGATAAAATCAGCAAGCATAGGAGAGTAGTATTGCTAGAACTGAAATCCTCAAGTCTTGGTGAGTACCTTCACAAGGCGGACCCTGTTTTTTTACAAAATCTCACCAAGATGACACTGATATATAGACTGTATTTCATATAGCATGTATCATGGAGAGAAGTAGGTTAACAAAATAAAAGACAGCTGGGTGCACAGGTCCCAGGATAAAAAGTATGCAGTTCTGGTAGGTGCACTGATGCCTGGACTGGGAAAAAACGACAGTGTAGAATCCTCAAGACACGGAGTCTCAGGGAGACGATGGCCCTCCTGTTGCAGAAGGAAGTAGCAATCCACAAAAAACATGAAAACTCACAGGCCAAAAAAGAGCCATAAGGATGATAGAGTGCACTATTGAGGATAAGAAATAAATTATGTATTATTACTACTATGCAAGAAGCCCAGAATTTCCAGATAGAAAATATTCAAAAAGATTAGGAGAAAAATAAGAGGAAAGAAAAATACTTGCACAAAAAAACTGTCAAAAGCTTCAAATTAAAATTTTTGTTCATTAATACAACAGCTCCATGAAAAATATTATATACAGACCAAGAAATTTTAGGCTGTTTAGAAAAAAAGCAACAGAGGAAGTGTGAAAGTATAAATAAAACCTAACGATTTTTGAAAGGTATAAAAAAGAAACATGGACATGTCAAAGAAAGAAAGATACAATATGGTACAATATTTTGCAAATGAGAAAGACAAACTAATTAATACAAAAAAGTATTTCCAAAGATATTTGAAGAGAAGTACAGGCAAAGGCACCCAGACATGGACAACTTCACAATATAAAAAAAAGATCACCAAGGGGGAACATAGAACAGAAGATTAGTAAAGTAGACATTAAACAAATAGAAGCTGAAGTTATGGAATGCCTGTGAAGTGAAGAATTTAGTTTAGAAAATCTAGCATAGGTAATGTCACATCATGATAGAACAATGACACCCCAAAGTAAAGAGAAACAGGTGTAGCAGAAGACATCTGAAGAGGAAATATGGACATGGGAATGAAAAAGAGATTTAATATGGTGCAGAATTTATGCAAATGAGAAAGCAAAACTAATCAATACAAAAAAGCTGCACCAAAGGTATCTGAAGAGAAATACAGGCAAAGGCATCCACATATGGGAAATTTCACAATGCAAAAAATAAGAAAACAAAGGGAGAAAGTAGGATTAGTAATGAAGAAGCTAAAGAAACAGAAACTAAAGTTATGGATTACCTGTGAAGTGAAGGAATTAGTGTAGACAATCTAACTCTGGTAACAACAAAGCATGATGGAACAATGAGTCCCCAAATTAAGGAGAAACAGATGGAACAGAAATCATCTGAACATTTGCCACATGAAGGTACTCTGGAGCCTTCATTAGGAAACTAGTGCAAAATTTCTGTTTTAGTTGCACAGCAAGAGAAGGAGCAGAAAAAAGTGGCAGCTCTGATGCAGTCAATGCTGTGAAATGATAGGCCAGTGAGGGGTCTATATCATAAGATCGAAGTTTCAAAACTTCAAATCTGATATGGTCGACACCATATGATCGAAGTTTTGAAACTTTGAATCTTTTAACGGAGATCTCCGTACAGTGCAGATAGGGAAGATTTCCCTTTTCTACACTGTAGTGCGATCTCAGAGTTGGTATATTTAAGTAGCGGGGGGTGCAGGGGGGGCTTGCCCCCTGCTTAGAGCGTTTAAATGGTTTGTTTGTGTAGGTTGTTGTGTTTGTATTACATTTTCAAAGTTTCAAAACTTCGATCATATGGTGTCAACCATATCAGATTCGAAGTTTTCAAAACTTTGATCATGTAATATAGACCCGCCAGTGAGTTCTCATATGAAACAGCAACAGATACATATCTATCTATATATATATATATATATATATATATATATATATATATATATATATATATACACACACACACACACACACACACACACACACACACACACACACACACACACACACACACACACACACACACACAAATATATCAAGCACAGGCATTAAAAACCCTTTTAGCTTGCCAATATACCAAAGCACTTGGTCCCATAATAAATGTCCAGGCTGTTCTTAAAAAATATCTAAACTAGTACTTGCTTTAATATAATTTGGTAGTCTGTTCCATGCTTCAGCTACTCTGTAAGAGAACCAATTAGTACAATTCTCATTCCTATAGAATCTTCTACATGGGTTGTCTGATGATTCTCTAGTTTGTTTGTTTGTGTCTTTCGGCTTTTCCCGGTTAGGGGTCGCCACAGGGGAACTCCGGTCAGCTAATGATTAGCAGTAGAGTTTTACGTGCTGGCTTGCCAGGCCTAACATACAACCTTCAATGAAGGAATGCCCATACATTTTGATAACCCCAAACATTCCCAAAGATACTTGTCTCTAACTAAGATCTCCTCTTAGAGACACCATACAAGTTCAGATATTTTAGTCTTTCATTATAACTTAAATTTTCACATCCATGGATGCCCTTGCTATATTTCTGCTGTACTCTTTCCAGTTTACTCATGTTTGTTTTCTTATAGGGTTTCCATATTGTTATTCTATACTCAAGTTTGGGTTTAATGTAACTAACAAACAATGATTTCATCATTTTTAATTTCCTAGACTTTATACATCTTTTTATACAACCTATAGTTCTATAGCTATCATTAACCAATTGGTTGGTGTCATTAGAAAAACTCATAGCTGAATCTACCCATATACCCAGGTCCTTAAATGAGTTTACAGTTTCAGTTGCTGTGTGCTGTATTAAATACTCACCTTTCAATTTATGTCTTCCAAATCTCATATGCTTAGTTTTTTATGTATTTATCAGCATATTATTCTCCTGTGCCCAAATTGTCAATTTAGTCAAGTTATTTTGCAGACATTCCTTATCTGTAACACATGTAATCAGTTTACTGAATTTCAGGTCATCTGCATATAGACAGTAGAACACCTCAGATGAAAAAGTAGGATTTCACCCGTCCATTTACTGTATGATACTTGCCATGTCCTATTTGCAAGCCATGCAGCTATCCATCTTATCAAGAGTACATCAATACCTTGTTGTACTAATGTATTGATCAGTGTTTGTGTATGACCCTCTCAAATGCTGAAGTTAAATATATATAAATTACATCACAGCACAATTTTTCATTTGTAGCTGTTATTATATTGTTATAGAACATCATGTCACAGGTGGTAATAGATCTGTTTTCAACATATGCATGCTGATATATGGCTTCAAGTCCCAGTCTATCCAGGTATGACTATAACTTATCCAATATTACCTTCTCCATTATTTTCCCACAACATGAAAGTAGACTTAAGGGTCTATATGACTTTGAGTTTCTCCTACTCTTTTTTCCCTTGAAGACAAGTTTAATAATCGCATGTCTCCAATCTTGAGGAATCTTCCCATATTTATATGACCTAGTGAATAATAGATATAATGGTACCATAAGTTCTTGCTGAAGTGTTCTCAGGTCATTGTTACTAATTCCATCTCCTCCCTGTGCTTTGTTTGGATCCAGTTTGTCCAGTTCATTTTCAATATAATCTAATTTGGTTCCAATTATCTGAGGTTACCCGGATGTCACTAGTACAACTTATTACCCCTTTTGTGGAGCCAAACTGTTTTGCATAAGATTTTGTAAATATATCTATATTGTGTCTGAGAATAAATTTTAGAATCTGCACACAGTTTATCAATTTACTCCTTCCACATCTTATGTATCTATAAAAAGGTTTTCTATTATGCTCAATATCTTTATATAAATTTTCTTCAAATTTTTCTTGATCTTGTCTCACACTATGCTTAATCTGTTTGTCCAGCTTGTTTATTTCAGTTTTCAAAGTTGTAGTTCGACTTCTCTTCCATTTCTTATATTTTTGTCTTTCATCTTAATCAGATATCTTGTTGTCATGGAAATATATCCCCCTGATGCTGTATGCCTAGACCCTAATGTTAAACATTATTTTGATTTTTTCCACTCAAACAATTTCTCTTTCAAAACTTTACACATTCCAACTACAGTTTTTCCACTGAACTAATAACTCCAGTTAGTTTTGTATAGTGACTGGTTTGCTTCCATGTAATCTGTAATTAATCTTCTGTGTATTGGTTTAGATTTCAGTTTGGCGGAATTATCTAGCAACAAATTAACATTTATAACCCCATGATCAGTACACATCAATGATGGTAAAACTTGTCTTGAAGTAACAGTAATTGCTTTAGGAACATAAACAATGTCTAGTGTGTTCCATCCTGTGGTAGTTTTTTTTTTTTTACAATCTGAAGCAATTGTTGTTCCTAAATATACATTGTGAATAACTTCCTTACTAACATTGTTGAATCTATATTATTCCAGTCTGCTTCTGGTAAATTTAAGTCCCCAGAGTTGCACATTCTATAATATTGGTGTTATCATTGAACATGTAGTAATCACAGGTCTCATAATTATCTTTAATCCTTATCATAACACCTCCACCTGATTTTTTGTTAGAATGTATATATACCCTGACAGAACTAGTTACCAGTCATTGTTCTTTAACCATGTTTCACAAACAATAACAGCATTAATCTTGTGGGAACGTAGTAAGTTTTCCAAAAAAAAACTTTATTATTAATGCTCCTAGCATTAACAACCATCAGAGATGCATCAAATGTTGCTATATGTGAACGGTTACATTTTCATCCTGGCAAAAATCCTGCCTAGTGTTTGTCAAATATTGCAAAATATCTGCTGCAAAAATTTTCTTTCCTGATCTTGACAAATGCACGCCATCTTGTCTAAACACGTGTGCCCAAACTAGGCTTGGATGCTCTACACATTTTCATTTTTTAAAACAGGACATTTTTTCCATGTAGGTATTTACCCAAAAATCTTTTCATTCACTGTGAACAGATGACAGGATGCAGTATATATATCAGAGGAAGATTTTCTGGAACTTTCTGTTGAATGCCCGCAGGAAACAGAGAACAAAGAATGTGCCATCAGTTTAGAAGAAAACGATCTAAGGGAAGAGTTGCTTTATTTAACAGAGATGGATAGACAAGAAGACCAAAAATGTTACAAGTCTGATAACACAAATGAATACAGTAATCAAGACTAGTAACAGAAATTCCTGTGCTATAACAATAGGACATATTACTATGCAGCTAAATTAATACCAGATAAAGTCTTACCACAAAAACACAGAGCAATAAGGGAAAGGAATGGAAGAAATCAAATGCCATCATAAAAGTATCAAATAAGGAAAACTATAAAGCAATTAAGACAAGAAGTGTCATTGTTAGAAGAGTATAAAAGAGGAAACAGATCAACAAAAAATACTTAGAAAGATAGATGTGATAAAAACAATGTGCAGTATCAGAACAGACAAAGATCTATTGTACAATATTGCAAATAATAAGCTAAAGATATCAGCAAAAGCAGAAAAACTTAGAAGATATGTAGAAAAATATAAAGGAAAAGTACAAAATAAGCAATTCACTGATGACCCCAAAAAAGGTTTTACAGAGAATTGTGAAACAAAGCAAAAGGAATACAAGCACCACTAAAAAAGAAGAAGTAGACACACTTTTGGAGAAATATCTATGAAGACCCAGTGGAACATAACAGAGATGCTGACTGGATAGAAGAAGTAAAAGAAACAGTAAGAAGTTTAAATGTACGGGATATGAAATGGGAGGAAATAATGACCAAAGAAATTGAAACAAAATTAAGAAAAGCTCCTAACTGCAAAACCCCAGGTCCAGATGCAATACCTAATTTCTGGCTAAAAGTATTAACACCTTTACACGAAAATTTACCCTAAAAACTACTTATAAGCACATCCTGAGTAGACACCAACCTGGTTAGCAACAAGAAAGTGATACTCCCCCTTAAGAGTGAATCTGCAAGATATCCTAAAAACTATATACCAATAACTTGCCTTCTGATGATGTATAAACTATATACGGGAACTGATGCCGACAAAGTTTATAGTCATTTAGAAGAAAACTTAATCACGACAATAAAATAACAGGGTAACAAAAGAAAGCCATATGGAAAAAAGGGATCACTTGTTAAATAAAGTCATAATGGAGAATTATAAAAAGGAGAAGAATCTAGGTATGACAAGATTATATATTCTTCATTCTGAGAGATATAAGCTTCCTCAAAACTGATTACATGTATAGATCTGCACCTGTAGGACTGCATACATATCTGCCGACCTCACCAGATTCAAACATACCGACAGTTTTAAAACATGAGGAGAACAAGTCTAAGATGACTTCCCTGCTTAGTTTAGCAGAAACATATTGGGAATGGAAATCAAACCAGAAGTAGAAAAAAATCAGGTAGCAACTGAATGTGTAAAAAAAAAAGAAATAATAAAACAACAAGGATCAGATGAGAAGGCAAGAAATGATGAAAAGGCATAAATATATCTGCAAGTACAGAAAAATCCTGAAACAACCTCATATTGAACAGGATCTGCTGCAGGAATGATTAAGGAGAGGTGAATTTAAACCAAGAAATGAAAGGTTAATATTTGTGACCCAGGATAGTAGACTATGTACACATTGGTGTACAAAGTCCATTGAACATGTGGGATAAACAGACAAATGTAGGTTATGTAAAACAGAACTGGAAACTTGCTGGCTGTGATGCACTAATAGCAAAGGGTCTGTATACTGAAAGGCATAATAATGTGGCAAGACTGTTCATAGGATCATAGGAGTTTACTAGGTTATCTACCCAGAGGTCATTTCAAGCCTAGCCATGTCATCCCAATGTAATACCACCGATATGCTAGTCAATAGCCAGGATTGCATTTAGTAATGACTGCCCATGTCCAGGAGGGTTGTGGGCACTATCCCCGGTAAGAATTTATGGTTCCCCATCCACTTGTCCGGGTTCCTTTTGATCAGTGTCATAGAGTTGCTCTATTTCACATGAATTGGTAGCCTATTCCAAAGATGTGACAGTCACTGGGAGACAAATATGTCCCTCTAGCATGTCCTATTTAAGTCGCAGGCCATACTTAAGTCCCTTGAATGGGTATCTCTAGTCCCATTTGATTTATGAATGTGCAGCAAGTTCATTAGCTTTGGGCCTAAGATTGCTCTGTAAGCCAGACATAAGTCTACTCTAAGAAGTCTATACGATATAGAGTATAGTGACAGGGACTTTAGTCGGTCTGTGTAAAGCAGGTGATGGATTCCCTAGATCTTTGTTAGAAACCTCTGAGGTCTTTCCAGTTGCCACTGGTGCTTTGTACGGTACATGTTCTTGAGGCGATGCCTTTACTAGTCAAGTGTGCTATGTAGAAAGCCTTCCTTACTACAGTAGACACATGGTGGTCAAAGTTAAGGTCACAGTCGACTTATGATCCCAGATCCCTTACCACTTTGTAGGTACTTAGGGTATTGTTGTTCATTTCATAGTGTGAAGGGACATTTTTTTGCCAAAGCGAATGATGATGCAGTTCTTTGTGTTCAGATTTAAACAGCAAACAAATCAGTTATTTAAACACTGCTTGACGGGAAAAACAGAACAAGCAGAACAAATTCTGATTTGCACTGGGGATTGTGTAAACATTACAATATAGAAGTAGCTGAGAAGAAATGGAAACATGAGCTACAAAGCATTACAGAGAATGATTAACTTTATACCACATGGAATTACTCATTACCAACAGCTCAAAAAATAGATGCAAAATACCCAGATATAGTAGTTCATGAAAAGAAGACAAAATTAGCAGAGATCATTGAAATTGCTACACCCAGTGATTGCAATGTCTTACGTACAGAGAGAGAAACAGTCATAAAATATCAGGATATGCAGGTAGAAATAAGGGCAATGTGAAGGAAGACAGTTCCAATTGCAGTAGGAGCACTGCATCTCATAAAAAAATAATTTACAGTCATATTTAGATATGCTACCGATACATGTAAAAAAACCAAGAAAAAGCACCAATGGAAGTTGCAAAAGTGAATGTCGTAGACAAACAAATAGCGTATTCCAAATTTATTCTCCGCTTTCGTCATAAACTTCTTCAGAATGATAAAACATTACAAAATGCTTTTTTATTGGATAATTGATTGATTGCCTTAAGATCCATTAGTATTTAAACCATGTGAATTTTGTAATGTTTTATCATTCTGAAGAAGTTTTTCTTGGTTTTTTGACGTTTGGTTGTGCACTTCTTTTGTTCTACCGATACATGTAACTCCATCTTAATTGCAGAGGAGTCAATTCATAAATTCTGGGCACATTGCGGGTGCTACGAAGAGTAATAATGGCTAACAGCAAATATTGAAACAATACTAAATTCACAAACTTAAATCATACTTTGACTTAGGAATGCAGTCCATTCCCATTATGTTATTAGAAACCCAAAGGACTTAGAGAAGTTAAAGTGATAAAGAATGCCCAGCTATGCCAAATGCCTTTGTGACATCAAGAAACATGGCCTTGGCAAAGTTTGTTAAGTCAGGAAAGGTTTTATGTTTTGGCCTTCTGCACCAATTATTTAGACACAGAGCATTCTGTATTTAAAAGTGGATTCATAGTAGCAAAGAAAGTACTTTATGCAGTTTTCACTGGCATGCGGATACTAAGAGAAGCATCTCCTCTAGTAACTCAGAATATGGTAGTAGCTGTTTGGAAGCCAGTGTCCATAATGTTGCATGCTGCTACCTTGCACATCAGAGAAATGTCCACCAGTTTTGACATACCATCACTTCCATGACAGAGACATGATTGACCTCTACCATGTGGACAGAAGTATCATACAGGATCTAGATAACTGGTGCTCTCCTCACATCGGATCAAGAGGGATGCATGGAATGCCTATCACAGTGGACATGAAGGTTTGTGTAGCATTAAAAAATATTGCTACAGGGACCTTTCAATGTCCAAGTGGGAACACACTAGCAGTTTTGAAAGTCTCATCCCTGCAAATCTTTCACCAGTTCCTAGATGCAATAATGATGCATATGGAGGAGCAAATGTGTTTCCCACACACAGCACAAGACAGAACCACCACCATGTGGGCATTTTATGACATTGTCTGTTTCCATGAAGGCCTAGGAGCCATTAATTGCACCCTGCATTGCCATCATGCCCCACCAGCTGGTCCACTGGACCTCCCATATACCATTCACAAGGGTCTCCTCTCCATCAATTGCCAGGTAGTATACTAAGCATAGGAAACTATAGCCAAGGTGTTTATACACAATCCAGGAAGTATTCATGTTTTTCACATCTGACTCACATGCAACCTGTACCAGTGTTTCATGTGGGAGATGTTCCAATCTCTTTTTCAGGTGTATGACTCAGAACCCTAGAGTCCATGATGGTACAGTTGCATGTATATAGGTAGCAGTCTGCTCATAATAGTGTTTGTTGTTGTGTGTTTCAGATGATACTACATAGGTTTTGCTTAAAAGACTCAGAGCCTTTGCTGATGATCTCCATCTATATCACCCAGAAAGAGGCAGAGAGGACAAACAAAACCATGTTGGTGCAGACTCTGAATATCATTGAACATATATTCAGAGTGTTGAAGTCTCATTTCCACTGCCTGATTACATCTAGTGGTGCAGCACAGTAATCTTTTGTGATGTACATCAAGCTTTTTCTGATGTGAGCCATGCTATACCATGTGGTGCTATGCAAACAGGTACAACAAGTGAAAACTGTAGCACTGGCCAAAAGTAGTGTGCCAGCAATTTGCTTTACTGTACTGGTTTAGGCTGACGTTGACTTGTGTTACAGTATGCTTTAATGTACTGGTATAGGCTGTTTCTGATGTTCAAAATATGCTGTGCTCATTAATGTGTTTTTTGTGTTTCTCGTTTGAGAAGGAGAAACCACAAAATCAGCTTGCCTGACAGAGGAGGCGAACCTGACTCTCCATGCATCAGGGTAAGTGTGCTGTATTGCTGCCAGGACTGTTACTTAGCTTCATCTGTTTGCCACGTCACTCATCA
Source organism: Protopterus annectens (assembly GCF_019279795.1). Lineage (NCBI taxonomy): Eukaryota > Metazoa > Chordata > Ceratodontiformes > Protopteridae > Protopterus > Protopterus annectens. The sequence goes on from NC_056725.1 coordinate 1,670,611,241, forward strand.
GATGTGCATTTGTTGTTTATTACTGCTTATGGGACTGATTGTATGCTTTTAAAATGGATTTGAACTGTGCTACTCCCCTTATCTGTGTTAGTTATTCCTGACATTGCCATCTGCATGCCTATTGTTCTCCCTGGGAGTACTACTGCAGTTAAGTTGCTTGTCTCCTTTGCAGTAGTTCAGCATTTGATTATTCATTGTCTCCTAGAGATGTGATTACCATTACATAGGTGTTCATTGCCTTGTCAGACTGTCATGTCTCAATGCATTTGTACCCATACCACTGTCCTTCAGTGTGACAGTTATTTCTAGAATAGCATGGGTGTTTCAACTGTAATAAAATTGTGAATCATCACACTGAGGCTTATTTTACATTTGGATTATTACAGCAATAATTAGTTGCCTATTGCCTGTTTGTATTGTTAGTATTTGGTATGTTATTTGACATAATGTGGTAGCCTGTGCCATACATGTCTACATTTGCCATGTTGTATATGACAGCTCCCCCTACACTTGTTTTTCACAGGGCTGAACAGTTAGTTCATTTGCTCAGTTTGATTATTTCTTTTTATTTCATTGTCTATAATCCACACACACACACACATACACACACACACATACACACTAGTATCATCTCTAACCTGTGCTGGTGTCCTACACAGCAGTGACGGGAGCACAGGCAGTCATATCCCCAGGTGTTATACCTTCTCTTAACACAGGGGTTCCCCAGGCATTTGTCGACTGTTGCTTTCTTCTTTACAGGGCCTGTCTTTAGAAAATATACCATATCATACCGGCCACAGTGGTGCAGTGGTTAGCATTGTTGCCTCACAGCAAGAGGTTCTCCAGTTTGATTCTTGGCTGGAGTGCCTTCTGTACAGAGTCTGCATGTCCTCCCTGCGGTTGAATGAGCATTAAACACATGCAGGTAGCTGCGTGCATGTGAGTGTTCCTTCTTTGAAGGTAGGGTATCAGGCTGGCAACTCAACACTGTAAAAATCCACTGCCAATCATTAGCGGAATGGTGATCTGCTGTGGCAACCCCTAACCAGGAAAAGCTGAAAGAAGACCATATCATACTGACTATTGCTGTCTCTGACTTGTTCTGTTTCTCTCTATCATTGTCTCATTTTCTGTGCTTTGTTTCTTTCCATTTATGCTCATTCCTTTTATCTGCAGCATCAGTCATGGAGCAGGAAGTGTCAAGGCAGCAGCCACCACTCCCTGAATGGGCCACCACATGAGCTGCTAAGTCTCTAGCAGTCCCCAGGCCAGCCTCTCTGCATTGTGACAAACATTATCCTATGTAAAGTGACCTAAAAGGCTAACTAATGGACTCTCATGCTGTTTCTTCAGTGGCTGGGTATAGTCTCCTGATTCAGGAGTAGCACAGAGGGGCCCTCCTTGATGACATGGTGTGACATGCAGTGGCTGAAGGAGTCTGAGGTGGACTAGTGGTTCAGTACTAGGATTTCCACCCAGACATGCATACTTGTGCAACTGGCAGAGTTGTATAGCTGACTAACCTTGACCATCGGACTACCAGTGTCAGAGTCTGTCCATGATATCAGCCATAAAGGTGACTGATTTCTAGGCAGGTTCCCTGCGAGGCTGGCTTAGCAGGTAATCCTCTGTCATGGTGTTCCCCTTCCCTGTGTGTTGCCCACCCTCCCTTCTTTGTTGTCCAACTCTCTCCATCACTGATTACCTACCCTCTGTCTGTCTGTGTCCCTTTAATGTGCCCCCCTTGTCATCATTATCTCCCATGTCAGTCTTAGTCTGTGTTATATGTCTGTTTGTCTGCCCCTGCTGCCATCCCCTATACCCTCCTTCCAACCAATATCATCCACCAGCTTACTCACCAACTTTCTTCTGTACAAAAAAGGCACCTGTCCTGAGAAAACAATTCTCCACTTTCACCCCTCCCATGCCATTTTCCCTTTCCATTGTCCTTCTGTGTATTTTTCTGCATGTTTTCCCCCTTTCTGACTATTCTATCAGCTCATTTCCCTCCCATTTATAAAATAAAACCATCTGGCACTTTGCTGTGTATTGCTTGCATGAGTTTTTATCAGTGTTCATTTTGCATGTATTCAGTGCTTTGAATCACACGTGGACTTGCATTGTAACAAGCACACCACCTGCATGCTGATAACCTCAGATTATGTGACCTGCTGGACACAGTCTACTTGCTTGTGTGGTGACTGTCATTGTCACAGATGCTTAGCTTCATTCTGTCATGGTGTTCCCCTTCCCTGCGTGCCACCTAACAGACATCCCTGTTAGGTGTGCTGTATGCTGGAATTTATATGTACCCAATACTCATCAAGCAGTGTTGTGCAATTTCTATCAAGCTATTTATTGCATCACTTGTTACATGGTAATTTTGTTATTGTTTATAGTTCATAAATTCCTTCATAATATTGATTACATAATATTCTTGTTTTCTAAGTATAAACAAAATGTCTATTATTGTATTAACAATAATTATTAACATTTCAGATAGAGTTTTTTTGGTTGCTTTAACATATAGCAAACAGCTATGCACTATTTAACACAGTCATGATTTATAACCATAACAAGTACCTTCATGATCGAGACACAACTCTGGCATTAAAATGTTTTAATGTAATATAAGCTTTTTTCTTTTAAGCTTGTGTGTCTTAAATTCAATTGTTCTGATATGGGATGACTATTTTGGAACCTGCAAATTAGTTCAAGATTTTACAGTAATGCATTAGATTTCCTTGTAGTAACATTTCACTTTTTTACTCCCTGTAATACAAATCATACAACTCACACAAGTGTATACATGTAGGGAGTGGCAGACAGTGCAAGACCAGACATGCCTCAACTGCATGGGTATCATAAACAGATTTAGTTTTTAATTCTTCTCACTAGATTTACATAAAACAGTATGCAGCAGTAATACAAATGTGTGCAGAGTACCAGGTTACAAACCTGAAATGAGAAAACTAATGACTCCATCACAAAAAATTAGTATTCAGAAAAGGTTTCCAGCAAGCAACTGGACCACTTATGGACAACACAGCTTCCAGAAAAACATAACACACACACACACACACACACACACACACACACACACACACACACACACACACACACACACACTCTTCTTCCTGGGAAAAAAATGTCTTTACAGTCATGGCGGATACAGACAAAAAGGATTCGCAAACATTACAATGGCTGTCATCCCATGATTGTTTTTGGTAAAGGAGAGATTCCAAAACTACTGAAGCAATGAAAGAATAAAAACAAATAATCGGAAAAAAATATTAAAGGGCTATAGCTATCTGAATGCAAGACCTGATATAAATGAAGAAGAAACCATTTGCCCAAACTATTTTCAGGAGAATCATAGGTTCATAGGTTCATAGGCAGGGCCCAAGGGCCTAAGTAAGCCTAGCCAACAAGGTTCCCTGGCTTACACCACCCAAAAAGTTATTTTCCTGTGCCCCTGTCAAGCAGAGCCACAGAAGTGATCCCCGGGGTGTATTTCCTATTTCCCATCCACTCATCAAGATTTTTCTTGAAGAGTACTAATGAGGAACTTTGCTTGACATAGTTGGGTAGCTTGTTCCAAAGTATGGGAAGTCTCTGGGACAGGAATCTATCCCTCCAGCATGTCCTGTTTATTGTGGTGACAAGGTTTAGGTCTCTAGAGTGTGTAGCTTGGAGGGATTGGGATTTCTTTAGGTGTAGCATGTCCAACAGCTCTGGGTTTGACAAAGCTTTATATGTTAGGCAGAGATCACCTCGGAGTAGGCGATATGCTATGGAGTAAAGCTGGAGTTTTTTGAGACGGTCAGTGTAGGGCATCTGTTTGAGGCCAGTAATCCTCTTTGTGAGGTACTTCTGTGGTCTTTCCAGCTCCTGCAGATGTCTTGTGAGGTACATTCCAAAAGGGGTATTGTACTCTATAATGGGTCTAATGAGTGTCGAGTAGAGGGGAACAATGACCTCTTTTTTCCTGGATGAGAACCCTTTTGTCATGAGGTGTGCCGCATAGAAAGATTTCCCGACTACTGTGGCGATGTGATTATCAAAGGAGAGACTACTGTCCACCTGGGACCCAAGGTCTCTTATCACACATTTGGCATTAAGTAGACTGCTGCCTGTGTGGTAGTTCATGGGTACAGAGTTTTTAACAAAGGGGATGACAATGCACTTTTTGGCATTGAGCTTGAGGCCATGGCTCTGACACCAGGCATCTGTCTCAGTGAGGCCCTTATGTAGGATATCCACATCATTTGGGGACTTGACTATGGCTCCTAGTTTTCAGTCATCTGCAGACTTCATTAGCCAAAGGCCTTCTGTGCTAGTAGATACCAAACAGGAGAGGTCCCAGGACTGAACCCTGTGGTACTCCACTTGTCACTGGTTTGAAGTCAGATTTGGAGTCTGCAACTTTTACAGTGTGGGTTCTGTCAGTGAGCCAGTTGGCAACATCTTGTGATGTAGGGATTTATACCTAGTTTAGTGAGTTTAGCTATAATTCAGAATGGGGATGGTGTTGAAAGCTTTGGCGAGGTCAAGATAGGCTGTGTGAACCACCTTACCCTCATCTACGGCTTTGGTGACTGCCTCAAAGAAGTCTATCAGGTTCAGAAGGCATAATCTGCCTTTCACAAACCCGAACTGGGTGGGATCTAGAGTTTGGAGGATACCAATGTGCTTGTTTATGAGTTCCATGATGATACGTTCCATGGACTTACAGACTAGGCTCGTCGGGCTAATAGGGCAATAGTTCCCAGGATCAGTGGTGGCTCCCCCTTTGTGGAATGAGATAACTGTTGCTGTGTGCCATTCAGTGGGTGCAAAGCCTGATGTGAGGCTATGACTGAACATGGTGCTTAGGTGGGGAGCCAGTTCATTCTGAAGTTCATGTAAAACACAGCCTAGGATGTTGTCCGGTCCCATGGATGCTGTGTTTCTGGCTTTAGAGAGTGCAGCTTTTACCTGCGTAGTTGTGATTACAGGGACTCTGCATTCTTCCTGTATAGATATGGGCCCTTTAGGGGGTGATAGGGGGTAAAGTTACCACTGAACCTATCTGCCAGGATGTTGGCAATATCAGTTGGTTCTGTAATTTCCGTGCCGTTGTGCTGTAACTCAGAGCAGATCTGGACATTGCCATTGAGATTCATGACATAGCTATAAAATGCTTTGTGGTTGTCCCTAGAATCAGTGGTGATTTTGTTTTCATAGCTAGCTTTGGAGGATCTTATAAGGGATCTCAGCAACTTACTGAGGCTGACCAGGGAGCTCCTCCACTCATGGAATTTTACTCTCTTTTCCAACAGTTTCTTCCTTCTGTTGTAGAGTTTGTTTATGGCAGGGGACCACCAGATTGGCTTTCTTTTTTTGAAGGATAGTGTCTTGGTTCTGTTTGGGATAGCACGATCCATGCACTCGTGTAAGTGCTTATAGAGTGCATTTGTGTAGAATTCAGCAGTCATAACTGTATTGTCCATCTGCATGGGTGTCATGAAGTTCACCACTTCTGTCTTAAGAAACATGAAGTTGGATTTGGAGACATGTTTTACCATGGTTTCCTTAATGGGGGGTGGGGGCAGGATGTGGATATCTAGGGTGATTAGCTTATGGTCGGATCTGACCAACGAGGAGTTGACTTCAGGTGTGGAACACTGGCCACTCATGCTGGTAATGACTAGGTCTAGGATATTGTTGCCCCTGGTGGGGGTGTGTATAAATTGATCCAGGGCATTGGAATTTATGAATTCCAGAAAGCATTGAGTGAAGGAGTTGTTACTTGAGTAGTTTTCCCAGTTAAATGTGAGGTAGTTGAAATCGTCCATTATTAGGGTGTTTGGTTGAACCCTATTATTTTCCAGTATATCAAGAAAAGAGGAGTGGGAATCTTGGGGCATGGTGGGGGATCTGTTGCAAGCTAAAATTTGGATTGCAGTTTTGCCCAGAGTTAGTTGCACTTGGATAACCTCGGATGCATTATGCTGAGCAACTAGCCTGGAGGTGTGGATATCCTTAATGAATATGGACACACCTCTGCCTTTGGTGTTCCAATCCAGGTTAGATGACTGAAAAGTGTTGCATGAGTTATAGCCTGGTAATGCAGGGGTGCTCTCTGGAGCCTTGAACCAGGTCTCAGTCACTGCACAGATATCAATGTTCTCCATTTTAAGGAGTGCCTCAAGGGAGTGCATTTTGAGATTTAGACTTCTAGCATTGAGTAGCATTACCCTCAGTTTTTGCTTGCCTGTTCCTATTACAGTGGTGAATTTGTCATTTGAACCTTGCCTAAAAAAGGCACTATAGGGGCAGCAAGAGCCTTAGCCAGTATCCGGAATCCCAGGGGTGACAGGTGCAGGCCATCTCTTAACAAGCATCGTGGTCTGTCAACCATGTCAGCCCAGGCAGATAGATACTGGAGCCCCTTAGAATGACACTAGAAGCTTAGCCAATTGTTGAAGTCAATCATTTTGTCCTCATACTGTGGTATCATTCTGGGTGATGGCAGGATGCTACTCAGGGCTAGGGCCATACCTGCTTGGGCTACAAGATCAGAGAGCTCTTCCATGTCTTGTTTCATGTAGTCCAGGGAGGTATGTCTCAGGTCATTCACACCAACATGGACAATGACAGTCATATTTGTACTTGTTGTGGAGTGACCTGAGTACATGTGTTATATGGTGGATCCTGGCACCCGATTGGCAGCTGACAGTAACCTTTGCATTGTTTAACCTGGAGAGTGTGACATCAGTGTGCCTGATTATAGAGTCACCTGTGACTAGTGTGTTGGGTACGTTGTTTTACGTTATGGGCTGTGGTTGAGTGACACACTGAGTCTGTGGGCTATGTGTCATTTGGGTTGTGTTGGGGGGTGGAGGTTGCTTGTGTTTCTGCTTTGGAGGTCTCTGTTGCTTGAGCAGATTATTACTGAGAGCCTCCGTGAATGTTTTTGTGTTTCTATGTGTGGATTTTGGTGGTGTAGGTTTAGAGGGACTATGAGATGAGTGTGGTGGGGTTCCTATTAGACTTCGAACGCTTGAAATGTTGAATGTCATATGGTTGACACCATATGATCGACATTTCATGAGTTCGAAGGTTAAATGTAATGGAGCCGGTCAGTGCAGAATGGGAGAATTTCCCTTTTCTGCACTGATGTGCTATCTCGGAGTTGGTATATTTAAGTAGAGGGACTGCAGGGGGGCTTGCTCCCCTTCCTGCAATGTTAAGGTAAGTTTTTTTTTGTTTTATTATATATTCGAACTTTTAAACTTCGATCATATGTTGTCGAACATATGGGATTCGAAGTTTTGAAAGTTTGAATATATAATATAGACCTGTGTGGTGTGGTGCAAGTGTTTACCTTCTCCTCTTGACTGTCAAGTTCAGTCTTGGTTGGAGAGAGCTTTATCTCCAGTTTGGCTAGATAAGTGCATCTCTCACAGGTTGTAGTGTTGGGTGGTAGGAGGAGAGTGTTGTCTGTGTATGAGGCAATTGCTACATTTCCCCAAGATGCTGAGATTCATCAGATAGACAGGAGAGAACACTGGGAGCTGACACTTAGACATGCCTGAATTAAAAACTATTTTCCTCTAGACAAGTGAGGAAAGTGAGTAAAAGAGCTGTTTTTCTCTTAGCAAGAGAGGAAAGTAAGTACAAAAATGTTTTCCTCTAGGTAATGAGGAAGGTTGAGTGCTATAGTAATTTGTAGCTTATTTAGTGCTTACAACAAATTCTGAACAAGTGCTGAGCAAGAATAAGCAAATTTAAGTGCTAAAACTAAGAATCTGTATCTGAACTAGACTAGTTACAGGAAAGAAACAAGTGCAAATGCAGGCTTTTAAATCAGAAAGTTGAGAGAGATGGAAAAATTGCCCAAACGGCCAATAACTACAGTTTCTGGGCCAGAAACCACTCCTTATGTGGTAGATAGGTTACCTAGTGCTTACCACTCCCACTGATAAACTAGCAGGCTTCTCTCCAACACAGAAAGGCTTGGGGGCCTCAGGAGCTTACAAACAGTCCTGGATGTAGTAAATCTGTATCTGGACTAGACTAGTTACAGGAAAGGGGGGGAAACAAGTGCAAATGTGGGCTTTTGAATCAGAAAGTTGAGAGAGATGGAAAAACTGCACAAACTGCCAATAACTACAATTTCTGGGCCAGAACCACTCCTTATGTAGTAGATAGGTTACCTAGTGCTTACCACACCCACTAATAAGCTAGAAGGCTTCCCTCATACACAGAAAGGCTTGGAGGCCTCAGGAGCTTACAGACAGTCCTGGATACAGCAAATCTGTCTCTGGACTAGACTAGTTACAGGAAGGGGGGGGACAAGTGCAAATGCAGGCTTTTAAATCAGAAAGTTGAGAGAGATGGAAAAATTGTCCAAACGGCCAATAACTAAAATTTCTGGACCAGAAACCACTCCTTGTGTGGTAGATAGGTTATCTAGTGCTTACCACTCCCACTGATAAGCTAACAGGCTTCCCTCCAACACAGAAAGGCTTCAGGGCCTCAGGAGCTTACAAACAGTCCTGGATACAGTAAATCTGTATCTGGACTAGACTAGTTACAGGAAAGGGGGGAAACAAGTACAAATGCGGGCTTTTGAATCAGAAAGTTGAGAGAGATGGAAAAACTGCCCAAACGGCCAATAACTACAATTTCTAAGCCAGAACCACTCCTTATGTAGTAGATAGGTTACCTAGTGCTTGCCACACCCACTGATAAGCTAGAAGGCTTCCCTCCTACACAGAAAGGCTTGGAGGCCTCAGGAGCTTACAGACAGTCCTGGATACAGCAAATCTGTATCTGGACTAGACTAGTTGCAGGAAAGGGGGGAAACAAGTGCAAATGCAGGCTTTTGAATCAGAAAGTTGAGAGAGATGGAAAAACTGCCCAAACGGCCAGTAACTACAATTTCTGGGCCAGAACCACTCCTTATATGGTAGATAGGTTACCTAGTGCTTACCACTCCCACTGATAAGCTAGAAGGCTTCCCTCCAACACAGAAGGGCTTGGGGGCTCAGGATCTTACAGACAGTCCTGGATACAGCACATCTGTATCTGGACTAGGCTAGTTACAGGAAAGGCAGGAAATAAGTGTAATTTTTTTTTGTTACAGTTAAGCAGAATGTTTGCTGCCAAAAACATATGAAGGCTAATACTTATGAAAATGTTTAGAAAATTAACAGCAGGAGAATAAGCTGGGTTCAATCATAACCTGATAAATGGAGAAAAAGAATGAAACATTGATTTTATACTAGTCTAGAAGAAATATGTCCACAAAATCAATAATAGCCCTCTTAAACTTCAAAGGCTTTGTCTTTATAATCAAGATGCATGGGCAAAAAGGAAATAATTTAAGTCAAATGAAAATATGTACAGCTTTTTTATGAACATGTTTGGCTTTCTCCCAACAGCACTGCATTCTGTTTACAAAGGGATAACTTAAAATTTAGCAAACTTTGAGAACAAAAAAGGGTAGAAAAGCATGTGACAGAATTCCAGTCCACAGACAGAATATTCGGTGGCTCCACACTTTAAGGCAACTAAAAATTTATAGAAATAATGGATTTTGATTACAGATAGATCCAACTTGGCCTGCACAGTCCTTCTGTGTATCTACCTGTTGGGTATGCCTTGGGACTTACTTCACAGCTATTGTTTTCCTCCTCACCCCTTAGAAGTAAATTATGTTTTGTTCATGTGTTCTTGAATTCTATCACAGTTTTGACTGTTACACTTTGCTGATGTTCATCTTGTATCTCTCCTATGATATTCACATTGTGTCTTTCCTGATATGTTTATCTTGTATCTTTAGGCAATGTTCTGTTGCCCTTGTGCATCTATTTTTCTAAATATGAACACACCTAGAGTCAGTGAATTCCCCATAAACATTTTTGTCTTAATCCCTGTGTTCTTTCTTCCATCCATCCATCCTTAACCCCTTTTCCCATTTTACACATGGGTTTGAGGTATCATTTCCACAGTGACAATCATCTTGAGCCAAGGTTTACACCGCCAGGTGGCTAGCCCTGCCATGGTAGTTCATTCGCACCACTCACTCACACACACTCACCCACAGCCAATTTAGTGTCCAATCTGCCTACTGCATGTCTTTGGAATGTGGGAGGAAACTAGAGCACATGGAGAAAACCCACTTGACCACAGAAAGGACATGCAGACTCAGCACAGAAGCTCCCCAGCCAAGAATCAAACTGGAGAACCTATTGCTTTGAGTCGACAATGCTAAACCTCTGCACCACCGTGGCCACCCCCCAAAGCCTCTATACAATAAGCTGTTCTGATTTCTCCTTTTAGAGCTTCTGATGAAAAATGTTTACCATTTCTGTTGCACTCTCTTCACTTCCTCTAGGCTGCTTCTGTCAATGTAAAGATTTCACTAGAAATGTGACCAGTACTTTAGATGGGTTTTTACTCACTTCTTATGAAGACGGAGAGCAATTCCTTCTTACTTATTGATGCATTTTCCTGTGAATCGCAGTACCAAATTGGAATTTATTGCTGGTTCTTTAGATTGCTCGCTTACCTTCAGCATATTAGATATGACTATCCCACATCCCTTTGCACAACTGTTATCACTTCTATTTCCCCTCAACTTGTATACTTTATTCCTGAATCATTCCTTCTCAGAATGCTTTTCCTTTCATATGATGCACGGAATTTGAGTTGATATGTTTCAGGCTGTTTAGTAATCTTGTTCAGCCTTTCTTCATCCCTTCTGTACCATTTTGTGTATCCATTATGCTGTTAGCAAAAGGCATGATTTTCCTTACAGATCTTGCACTGTATTATGTATATACATATTGAAAAGGACAGGTACTAACATGCACCTCTGTAGTACGCCAGTGATAGTGTTCTTCTGAGTGCCCTTTCATCTATCAAGAGTTTTGCCAGTTGTACCACCCGATGACCTATCTGTGACTTGCTATTTATGTAAGTACTATCGTATGTGACAATGGCTGCCTCTTCAGTCGGGAGTAAAAGCTTGAAGTGGAAGCATCTCTGTGTGAATCCTTGAGCTCTGTGCCTCCATATGCTTTCCTGAACCATTAATGAACCAAGTACTTTCTGTTACAGATCTAACATAGTGTACAAACAAAAGGATTTTTTTGCTACCATTTTGGTAAGCATAATGGAACTTATTTTTAGAGGGTTGCCCTGCTTTCATTGTCATTCAGACATTCCTGATTTGATTGCACCACAATATTAGACCAACAGTACACCTAAACAACATTGCTCAAGTAGCAATTCCATTATTTTTACTCTGCCAATTGCCTAAAAATAGTTTGTTTTGTTTGTCATTCCAAATTGTGCACTTAGTGTGATTTCCCTCAATTTGTATTGCCTTTTTTCACTTATTTCTACAGTTTTGACTTGAGATAATGACTCTGCAACCATCAATATCTCAGAAGTTACAGGGAAACCCCTCAGAAAATTGGAAGTCCTGAGTTTGCCTTTTAAGCCGTACTGTGACATGGGGGGGGGGGGTACATTAAGTAATCCTCAAGTCAAAATTAACTGTAGGGGTAGGTTTCATAGAGTTCTCATGGTATATTACAGAAGGAGATTGCAAGGCCTTTCTTCCACGCATACTTCTGCGACTGCCCAGTTGTTGCCCGGTTTTGAACCAAGGTCTTCCAGTTGGTAATCCTATACCTTATGCTCTAGGCTATCAGCCCACATTAAAGGTGGGTACTGACTTGTACATTTTTGGCACGCTATGAGTGAAAGAAAAATCTACTTCAAAAAGTCATTTTCACAAGAATTCAAGTTGTTCAGGAGATTATTGATGCTTTTGTCACTGAACTAAAACAAAGAGCACAGAATTGTAAATTTACCGAATTGTCTGGCACACTGATAAACAAAATAGTCTGTGGCATCAGGAATGATCATTTAAGGGGCAGATTATTAAGAGAAACAGGTTTATCATCAAAAAAGCCATATATGTGTGCTATGTAAGCAAACTGCCAAACATGCAACTGAGAAGAGTAACAGAAGAACTGGAAGTATGAAAAATGAAGTAAAAATTAAACTGAAAGAATAATAAAAAATAAAAACAGAAAAACAGGCTTCCACATGGCAAACAAGATGTTGCCTGGTAACAAATAAGCAAGCAGAAAGATCAGACTGTGTGCATATGCTGTGGGTACAGGCATGAAAAATCACACTCTATAGCTACAAATCAATTTATGTAGAGGTGCCAAGGCCAGGGATATGGTCTCACAGTTTGCAGCACAGGCACCAATTGATATATGATGCATATCCTAGTATGACCTAAAGAGAATGTTTTATAGCAAATGCCCAATGTTGCCTTGGGTTATGACCAACACCTTCCACAGTCAAATAAGCTGTAAACTAAACAGCTGCAAAGTGGAGTTAGAACCACTGCCTTCTCAGAATTTCACCTGCCTAATTCCACCCAGTGTTGCCATACCAACAGTAACTACATCTTGGCCAAGATGGTTCTGCATATACACATAGACATACACACATGCACACACACATACACGCACACACACACACACACACACACACACACACACACACACACACACACACACACACTCTCACATGCGCACGCGCGCGCACACACACGCACACACACACACACACACACACACACACACACACACACGCACACACACACACACACACACTATATTGGTGCTAATTATGCTTTTCTAATGCCAGCACCCCTTTTCCTGTCTTTGTGATAACACACTGCCACCAGATCGCTATCTTAAAACGATATTTAATGACATGATTATATCTTTTTAAGATAGAGTTTTGGAGTCCTGTTATTTTACAGCTGTATATCTGCTCTGGTACCTTTTTGCTAGTTGCTTATAACATATGTTAAATATGTTTAAAATAGTCCCTCTTGAAAAGATGCATACCAAAAATTAATAATTTATCAGTTGTTGTGGTTGTCATATTTATTAAGAAACAACAAGCTCCAAGGTTTTGAAATTGAATAATACAATTATTTACTTGAAATAAATTAAATTAAGCAATGTATTCTGAAAAAAACTATGCAAGCAACTATAAACTTGCATGATGAAGTACCAAATAAAGAGTTTAAATATTCAAGTGAAAATTAGAAAATACTAGCCAATAGCTGAGTAGTCCTGCTACTTAAACTGTAATCTTCCTTTTAAGAACATTTAGTATTCTATGCTTACAGTTGATTAATTCCAGATGTGAGCTCTCAAGATCTCAATACAAAAAGCCCTCAGCACACAACAAGGGTTGGGGCAAGACTCTCAGTAGCTGCATCTTCATTTAGAGATGCCCAAAGTTCGTCTTCCTGTTTGATTTAGATTTTGGATTTCACCATCTTGTTTTCACTATCACCCAACTCTGTAGGAAGCTGAAATCCATTTATTTTTTTATATGACTTTTTTTTTTGCCCTTGTGCCAACAGACCATCAATTCATTCCCCAATCAAACATATCCTACACATTCCCATTTACCTACTATTATACAGGGATAATGGCTGTTCATGGGAGCCTTCATACAGGCAGCCATGAGGACTGCTTGTGCCCTTGCCAGAATTCCAGTAGCTGAGGGAGTTTCTCTTATAACCCTGCCTTTATTCCATGGTGGTCATGGGAGTATCTCTGTCATTATCTATGCCCTGCTGTTGTGCACATGTGGTGCTTCCCTGCCTATACTGACAAGGGCTGCTATCACCAGAGTAAGTAGCTGTAGTCCATATCATATCCTTCTACATTGGGTCCCTGTTTCGTGCAAAGTCATCTGCGTTTGCACCAGTGCAACAGCTAAACCATCCAGAAACCATCATATCCTCCTCCTTCAATGGACAAGCCTTATATCAGTCACTCCTGATTCCTCTGCTTTGCATTCTACTGCCCAAGCAGCTACATGAAATTGGATCAGCTGGGCGACAGTCAGGGCTTTATCCCTCTGTACCACAGAGCCAGGCAGGCTGCAGTCCCTTTATGACAATAACTTTTCTGGGGCTTCTCCTGACCATCTACTGCTGACATCTGCTCTTACAAAGCTCTGAGCTGTTAACAAGCTGCTCCCTGCACCCAGGGTAAGGAGCTGATTCCTTCCACCTTCATTTGCCTATTATGTAAACCTAAGCAAGTCACTTTACCAGAAAGTGCTCCAAGGTTGCCCTTGAAAAGGAATAACTTGTCCAGTGGGCTTACAAGGTCAACAAACAGGTAAAAAAAACATTTGTTTCCCTTGCATGCTGCCAGTGAAGTTTTGCTATATCCCTGTCAATGAACCACAAACAAAGCATCAAAGCACACTACTAAACAATTCAAAAAACAGAACTCAGTGGTGCAGAGGGAATAAACCACAGATAAAACGCACTCGTGAAACAAATAACCAAGTACCAGAAAATTTATTGTAGTTTAAGCACATTTGTCCTTCGACAGGTAAGTTAGTACAGGACCTCATCAGAACAAAAAACAACCCCACCTATCTCCATTTAAATAGAGCCCCAGTACTTTACTAATTAACAAACTTAAAGGAGCATTGCACCAAGTATTTCATGCACTTAAACTATAAAGGGCATGTAAACTTGTGTGTGATAAATGCTTGCAAATACTTAAAAACACCAAAATAGTCATTGCAGTCTTCCTTGGGACACTGTATTTAATATCCCAACAAATAAGAAAATGTATCCATCCTCCGTCTAAAGAAAAATTGTATACATACAAAGTAAAAAATAAAAAAAGTATTCGTACAAACTATAATACCTTTAGGGTCAAATCATCTCACACAAAAAAAAAAAAACAAAAACAAATAATTTTACCCAAAACTTAATAATTGCGTCATCAATGGGGCAAAAGAATACCACTAGTAACCCCCAATTCTGGCTGTCATAACTTTGCCGCCCTCATTCTCAAAGTAGGGGTTAAAGATATAAATTCATTCAAGCCTAGAAATACTGATGCATCAAGCCTTTACTGCCAGTATAATTCCCTGTAATCAAGTTTGTTCTCCCAAGAGCCACCCCTTGGGTCAATCAGAACTGTTTCTAGGATGTGCAAACACGAAACCAGAAAAATCCATACAAATCAGGGAGTGTTTATATAGGGCATTATTGGTGTTTTCCTTACTTAAGTTGTAAAGGCGTTCATCATATATTCACTTTTTGAAGACTCCCTCAGTCTTTCCTACATAAAATCCCAAACAGCCATTACAGTTACCAATGTATACAATGCCTGTGGTGTTACAATTCCCTGGAGAAAGGTTAACCTTACTTTTACAAAAGTTATGCAGGGCAGTGTGGAAGTCTGTAAAATTGAAACTTCATTGGGAGCATACTCCACATTTTTGGTTGTTAACTTTTCAGGTTTACTGAAATTATTAATGTATTCTCTGGCAGAATTGTAGTATTGGTAAATGTCTTTTTCACACACTTTTTCAACCACCTGAACATTAGGGTTACCATAAATTGAAAAATACTCTCTTTTTAAAACTATTACCAGCAGACTGACCCACAAAACCATCTAAACTGTCATTGGAGTTAAACTGTAAAGCTAAACTGTCACCTTCTAAAAATTTCAATTCAATTAAGCAATACACCAAGTTAAAATAAGGTGTAAGTACAAAGGTAAAACCCTTTTCAAAAAGTTTAATGTCCAAGGTAATGTCCAAATGAATGAAATTAAAAATATTAAAGTCATTGTAAGAAAAAACTGTTCATTCATGGATAACTAGTATACCCGAGACCCCTCATTTTCCTTCAATGGTTGTAGTTTTGTTTCTCTCTTTTTGGTTTGAATGTGACTTGATGGAATTTGGACTGTTGCTGGTCCTCCAGTTGCAGCTCACAGTTCTTTCCAGTCTCCTGAGGGAGGATTGTCTAAAGGGACATTAGATGGTCCAATGTGATGTCCATCATCCTGAACAGCTTCTGAACAGGGCTGGTGTCAAGTTAAGAGGATGTCACCACTGGTTCCCCCTGTGGTGAATCATTGGAAGTAATTCGCTGGTAGTTAAAGTTAATGTTAAAGCCACCACTGAAAATGTGGCTAAGTGGGTATGCTTCCCCTTGCTTATATTCTTTTAAATCCCTCATTAATTACTTCTGCTTTTGATCACATGCCTTGTTACTCCCTTGCTCCACTAGGGAATGCAAGTTCATGAATTCTGAACAGTAAGTGGGGGGGAGTAAGTCACAAAGAGATTTTGGTATTTAGCTCCCCCACATCAGAAGAAAGTTCATAAATAAGGGCCACTTTGTGTGCAATAAGTGCCTTCATCAATTCAAAACCATGCCTGTGAAACATGTCCACAAGCTCCTCTTAAAAAGTGGGGAAAGTTCAACTTTATTAGGGAACTTGCAGCTTCTAAGCCCCTAGGGTACTGTTTTCAGTTTCAAATAGTCCCTGAGGTAAATATTGTCAGTTTGCAAAATTCCTCACTTTTTTAACTTCTTTTCAAACATGTGAACATATCATTCATAGAGTAATTATCTCTAGTGTTTAAAAACTTTTCAGTTGATTGTGAAAGAAAATAACAATTAAATGAAGACCATTTATATATGTCAAATACTGAATCATGATGTCCTTCAAGAATGCAACTGCAGTCATAACATATGGGTTGTCCTGCCTCAGGCAGCCCTCAGTCGGCCGAATTCCAAAATGTCGCCTCCTCTATGACGTCACAATGGCTGGAGTATAAAGGCATCGGCCGACGCCATCTTCTTCAGTCTTTCTTGCCGCGCAGTGCCCGAAGCAGAAGCAGGTCGCAAGTGCCGGTCGGTCAGCTCCTGTATTTTCAGTACCGAAGTCATCTAAAAGCTAAGTACCCCATTGGGGAACATTTATTCTTGCCTCAGCCGATGTCAGAACAAATTGAGAAAGTTAATAATTGTTTGTCTTGTGGTAAACAAATACCTCATAAGGACTTCCATTCTCTCTGCCTTCCTTGCCTGGGCCCAGACCACGACGTCTCGGCCTGTTCTGCCTGTGCTTGCTTTAATAAGCGCACTCTCAGGCGCCGGGCAGAATTCACCGAGGACTTTTTCGGTGAATCCTTTGCGTATATCATGCCGTCAGATCAACCGACAACCCAATCTGCTAAAAAACGCAAGGACCGGGACCGGCATCTACGGCCCGCATCCACTACTGATGCTACTCCCAAATCCTCGGCTAGCACTCCGGTCCCCTCGGAAGTAGTAGATCAACCGCTCCAGGCCGGCGACACAGCGTTAACACGAACTTCGGTCTCGGAGATCTCTCCGGTGCCAGTTGTGGATTTTCCCCCGGAAACCGAGGTTCTGGATCTACCCGACACCATTCCTGTGGACAAGGTAACGCCTGCACGTGGGGCTGCTAGGCCTCCTGTTTCCATGTCCATCAAAGCTTTTGCATGTGCTAAGGCTGCCAGTCAGGCCAAGGCCTATCCTAAACCTGCCCAGGCCCCTTCATCTGATAAGCAGATCATGTCTCTGGCTGTAGATCTTATTTCCCTTATCAGGGGGTCTCAGCCTCATCCGGACAGGGGTTCTCAGCCACCTGCAGAAAAAAGGCCTAGAACTGAGCAGGCGGACGACCTCTCCTCGGATGAAGCCTCTGGGGATTCTGAGCATTCTGATGCCCAAGAAGAACCCTTCCAGGCCTACGAGGACTCTGATGCTGAGGAATCAATTCCCTCTGCCTCCCCTCCAGAGGATTTCTCTTTTGGTGAAGTCCTGCATTCCATGAGGGAACATTTTCAATGGCAGGGTCAGGAATTTTCTGACTCCAGGAAAAGGCTTCGTACTTTCCTCAAGCTTCCCCAGCACAGACCCTTGGCTATCCCTCCAGTTATGGATGTTTTGGATGATGTTTACTCTGACTCCAGTGCCAACCCTGATTCTCTTCCTCCTGCTCCTGTCAAGCCGGACAGATATTACAGGGTCCCTGACACTCACAAGCACCTTTTTAAGGCTCACTCTGTGGACCTAGAAACTATTTCACAGGGCCCCAAGGGAGTGGCTAGCTCCTCTGCCAAAAACCCACTGCCAGCTGACAGGGAAGCAAGGTCCCTGGAGAGATGGGGTAAAAAAGTATATACCTCTACTACTTTAGCCATGAGGTCTCTTAACTGCCTTTTTCACATGTTTCAGTACCAAGATTTTCTCCTAGATGATTTACAGAAAAAGTTAGCCTCTCCTGAGCCTTTTGATAAAAAGGCACTGCAGGATCATATTCATAACACTCAGCAGGTTAATAACCATTTTCTGCAGTGTGGTTATGATGCACTGGAAGCTTCATGTAGGGCAGCTATGACTGGGGCTGTAATACGTAGACATGCTTGGTTGAAGGATCAGTCTTTGCCTGACCATGTTAAAGTAAAGTTACTGGATGCACCATTGGAAAAACAAAAGCTTTTGGTGCTACTGCACAAGATGTATTGAAATCCATAGAGGAAAAAGCAAAGTCAGTACAGACAGTCAAGGATTTCCTTCAGGTTCAGCCACCCAGATTCAGCAGAAACTGGCCCTCCAAGAATTGGTCCTTCCCCGGCTCTGACAAGTTTCAAAGGGGAAAAAGCAGACGTGGCCGAGGTAGAGGGCAATACCGAGGATCTTACAGGGGATGCCAATGGCAACCTCAAAATCAAAGAAGTGGCGCAGACAATTCAGCTGCACCACAAGGACAATCACAATGACTTGACTTTCGTACCGCCTACAAAGGTTCAAAGAGAAGCACCTTTGGGCGGAAAATTAGGCTTATTCTCATAAAACTGGCATATCTTAACCAAGGACAATTGGATTCTGGATTTGATAGACAAGGGTTACAGATTCCACTTCCACACATTACCAATAAAACAAGGCATGCCAAACCTGCCACATCATCAAAGGGCAGAGGCACTCACTCAAGTTTCCAAGCTATTAAGTATAAAAGCAGGCCTCAGGAACAAGGCCAGGGATTTTATTCAAGATTGTTCCTTGTTCCAAGAAAAGAAAACAAGTGGAGACCCATACTGGACTTGTCAACTCTAAACACTTTTCTCATTGTGCCAAAGTTCAAAATGCTGACGTTGCAGCAACTTCTTCCCATGTTGGGCAAGGGGTCTTGGCTGGTCACTCTGGACCTCAAGGAGGCATACCTGCATGTCCCAATCAGACAAAGCTGCAGAAGATACCTCAGATTTCTTGCAGGGACAGAGCATTATCAATTCTCAGCATTGCCGTTTGGCTTATCTACTGCGCCCAGAGTGTTCACGAAATGCCTGGCATCAGTAGTGGCACACTGCAGACTGCAGGGGATTCAAATATACCCCTACTTGGACAACTGTCTCATACAAGCAGACAACAAACAAACCTTAAAAGGGAATTTGGCCTATGTCATGCATCTATTGCAGGCCTTGGGATACACAGTCAACATTCAGAAGTCAAACTTACTACCATCCCAACAAATTATATTCCTAGGAGCCAAACTGGACACGGAAAAACAAATGGCCTACCTCACAGAGGAAAAACAGCAGCATTTACCAGAGTACTTCAAAGGCCTAGCAAAGCTTTCCCAGCTGACTGCAAGGAAAATCCTGCAGGCCCTGGGCTTCATGGCATCTTGCATCCTTCTGATACCTTTGGCAAGACTTCATATGAGAAAGCTGCAATGGTATCTAAAAAACTTATGGTCTCAACACAGCAACAGCCTAGAGGACATAATCCCACTTATTCCATGTCTGCAAAAGGAATTTCTATGGTGGGCTCAAGCCAGTCAACTAAACGAAGGCATGCCTTTCAACAGACCTCAAGCAGACCAAATGATAACAACAGATGCCTCAGACCATGGATGGGGGGCGCACATGGAGGGCAGATGCATTCAAGGTCATTGGACGCCAAAGGAAAGACATCTGCACATAAACCAAAAGGAGATGTTGGCAGTGATACATGCCATCGAGACTTTCAAAAAAACACTAAGATAGGGACATCTGCTAATAAGTACATACAACACTACTGTCATGTGGTACATAAACAAGCAGGGAGGCACTCATTCTTACCCCCTCTGCAGACTAACAATGCTTCTCTGGGAAAAATCCCTGAGCTTGAGGATACATTTACAATCCCAGTTTGTACCAGGCAAGGACAATGTACTGGCGGACAATCTGAGCAGAAATTTCATGGATCCACACGAATGGATGCTGCACCCTCACATTTTCTCTCTACTGGCAAGGACATGGGGAAGACCGGACGTAGATCTTTTTGCTTCCCACTTAAATCACCACCTGGAAAAGTTCTGCACAAGGACACACCACCCTCTAGCTTGGAAAACGGATGCTCTCTCCTTCAGCTGGAATTCTCTAAAAATGTATGCATTCCCTCCCCTGCCTCTGCTGACCAAGGTGATACTGAAGATCAAAGCAGAACAACCAACAGGCATCTTGATAGCTCCAGACTGGCCGAGGCAACACTGGTACCCATTGCTATTGACCATAACTCGGACCAAGCCATGGCCTCTGACCCTATGGCCCCTGCTCCTAACTCAACACAATTACAGGACTGTACATCAAGACCTGAAAACATTGCATTTGACAGCCTGGAGGCTACCATGACTTCAACACCAAACTCTCTTTCCAAATCTGTTCAAGAGATATTGATGGAAGCACGCAGACCTTCCACCAGAAAAACCTATTCAGCCAAGTGGAAGAGATTCAGTATCTGGAATGCCAACAGGGGTCAGGACACAGCATTACTGAGTATACCTCAAATATTAGAATACTTGGCAGAACTATTTCATACTGGACTCTCATACTCCTCAATAAAGATTCATGCCTCAGCAATCTCAGCAAAATACAACTGTGACCCTCCAGTTTTTTTGCATCCTCTGCTAAGACAGTTTCTAAGAGGGATAAAGAATATTAAACCTCCCAGAAAACAGCCAGTACCTGCATGGGACCTCAACTACGTGTTGGAAAAACTAACTCTCCCTCCATTTGAGCCAGCAGCAACCTCAGAAATGCAATTTCTGTCATGGAAGACGGCCTTCTTATTGGCAGTCACCTCTGCAAGAAGAGTTTCGGAGATACAGGCACTCATGGCAGTGCCCCCCTTCCTCATTTTTCATCAAGACAGAGTCTCTCTAAGAACCAACCCTACATTTATGCCAAAAGTAATTTTCAGGGTGTCTCTAAATCAAGCTATTCATCTACCTGCATTCTTTCCCAATCCTCAAAATAAAGGGGAAAAACTTCTGCATACTTTGGACATACACAGACAATTACGCTACTACTTGGACAGAACTAAGGCCACCAGAAGGTCTGATCAGCTGTTTGTAGCCTATGCTGCTGGAGTACAAGGAAAAGCAATCTCCAAGCAAACAATTTCAAAATGGATTGAACATTGCATCAGATTTTGCTACTCTTTCCATGGAAAAGGTGTGCCAGCCAATATCAGGCCACATTCCACCAGAGCTATAGCCACTTCCACAGCTTTTCTAAGAGGAGTGGCAACAAAGGACATTTTAGAAGCTGCTACATGGAGCTCCATGCATACATTTACCAAGCACTACAACCTGCCCTTATACTCCAGATCCCGAGCAGGCTTTGCTTCGGCAGTCCTGCAGGGGATTTTAGCTACACCATCCTTATCTTAGTTCCATCCACCCCCAGCTTGGCTATGGTACTCAACCCATATGTTATGACTGCAGTTGCATTCTTGAAGGACATAGTACAGTTTTGTACCTACCATAAATGTAGATGTCCGATAGATATGCAACTGCAGTCGGATTTTCCCACCCTCCTACCCCTCTGTATCCTTCTTTTTTGGGTCCCTACCCCTCTTCCCTTCAGCTGGGGGTATCTCCTATGGTGTATCTGTTTATTACTGTTGTGCATGTTTTGCATTATTTTATCCATTTACCAAATTTAGCCTTCCAAGGAGGGCACCTGGCATCTGGGGCAAGAAACACTGAAGAAGATGGCGTCGGCCGATGCCTTTATACTCCAGCCGTTGTGACGTCGGAGAGGAGGCGACACCAGCCGACGCCGGACCCAGACTTTGGAATTCGGCTGACCGAGGGCTGCCTGAGGCAGGACAACCCATATGTTATGACTGCAGTTGCATATCTATCGGACATCTACATTTATGGTAGGTACAAAACTGTACTTTCCTGTTGACCAGGAGAATTGAAATGTAAATCGTAATTATACTCATCCCCAGTGTTCTGAGTACTGTTACCAATCTGGTGATGCTGCAAATCCATGGGGGATTCTTGCACGGGTAAGGGGCTGATTCCTTCCACCTTCATTTTCCTACTGTGTAACTTTAAGCAAGTCACTTAACCAAAAAGTGCTCCCAGGTTGCCCTTGAAAATGGACTATTTTTCCAGTGGGCTTGCAAGGTCAACAAACAAGTTAAAAAAAACACGTGTTTCCCTTCTTATTCTGCCAGAGAAGTCTTGCAGTACATTTATCAGTGGGTGGGCTCTCAGTCTTCAGGGGAAAGAGTGCCTTCAGACCCAAATCATGGTCAAATGGGGCCATAGACAAGGTAATGGATCAGCCCCCCCACAGCAGCACCCCCTCAAGCCATTCCAGTGTCCCATTACTTGGCTATTTCTCTCCAGTTACAATAAACACTGTTCAAACCCGTCAGTGCGCATATTATTTTCTTCTTTACTTCTACAATGATTAGAGATATTTAAAACTTTTGTTTCAAATTTTAATGCACGAACAATGGTAACCATTTGCTAAACAAAATAATACAGTCTCACAAAGAAAACAGACTTAGAATGAACAGTAAGCTTCTCTGCCATTGAAATTCACATTCTTTGAAATGGCATTGAAACCCACGTTCAATGAAAATGCATCTGGCCAGTGACAAATTAAATTTACCTTTTGGCTGTTTTGAAACCATAGGCTCCTTGCACACATTTTTTGAACCATGCATATATGCATGTGTTAGTTGATTCGTCATTCTGATTGTGTTAAATTATATTTCTTGTATAATATAGCACCACATGTTAGAGTGTGTTTTAAATTTATAGGTTTAAATATTTTTCCACTAAGCAATGAAATAAAATGTATGAACCAATAATGACAAAACTAACCATTACAGAATATTTCAACGAAGAAAGTCCACTCAAACTTTTGTCATTACAATCCACCAGTATCAGTCAATATACATAATCGCTGTGGAAGTGAAAGTCACCTGAGGTAATTCCATATTAAAGAGATCTATAGCTAATGAAGCAGTTGCTGCTAGCAAACAACTTTAAATTTCAGTGTTTCATGTACAACTTCAGTACCTGCTACCCTTGAAGAATAAACTGCCCATGTTACATTTAAAAAAAATTGGTAAGCCGATAATATTGCAATAGGGAATGTTTGTCAAACCAGTTACAGGTCCATAGTTACTAGGAATCTCAACCAAAGGAAAACACACTCAGGTGTATAGTACCCCATCCCCCCTTAAAAGGAACACTGTAATATCAGCATTCCATTGACATGGTGTGAGAGTAGAACCCACAGCCTTCTGAAGCAAAGACAATTATACTACCTGCTGTACTACTAACACTGCTTCTTTTAAAGTCTGTAGCACAAACACTGATGATGGCCATTGGCTAAACAAAACAGACATAAAAAACAGACTTAGCATGAGCAACAGTAAATGTCTCTTCCCTTCAAACTCAACAGTCCTTTAAAATGCACAGAAAGTCAACATTCTTTGAAAATGTACAAAAATTCAACATTCTTTGAAAATGCACAGTAACTCAACATTCCTTGAAAATGCACTGGAACTCAACATTCTTTGAAAATGCACAGAAGCTCAACATTCTTTGAAAATGCACTGAAACTCAAAAGTCCTTGAAATTCACTTGCTTATGACAGTTTGTCAGTTGGCATAGAATATTCAGGCTCTAGGGTTTGCATTCAAGGTACAGGGTTTGAGCCTGACTAAGTTTACCAACCTGCCATCCCTAAATGGGGCATTTCTCACACACATCCTCACCCACTTACTTCTATGTTTATTTCATGAAAAAAACATTATTTATGTTCATCTGGAATGGCAACAGCAATTCCCCATAATAAAATCCAAAGCCATGCTCATCTTAAAAATTTTAGAGCCCTCCATTCCAGTGTTTTAATGTGCGTCTGTCATACTAAAGGCATACATGCAAATGCTACTAAGGATGCAATGTGCATGTGTCCTTAAAGAAGAAATGTAATGCATGCAGAGTGCATTCTTAAAGAAAAAATTTAAGTTTTGTGGCAGCCCCCCCCCCCAGACAGTCAGCCTCCTCAACCAATGCCTAGGTCACCTAGTGCTTGATCTGGCACTGAGTGCCTTATGACATCTTCCTTAGCAATGTCACTGTTTCACTTACCTAAGGATGAGAGCTATGAAGCAGCCATCATATGAGCACCTTGGGTTTAGGATTTTTAGGTACACAGGGAAAACTATCCATAGCTAGGAGTAGCAAGGCTAGCATCACAGACGTTACCAGCCATGATGCTGGTCTACTCATGCCCATTACTACCATATAGTATCCTGTATTATCAGCCAGGGAAATCATGTTCCAGCCTCTTCCAGACCATGCCTCAGCTTTAAACAAGTTTAAATAAGCCACTCAGTCCTATCTCTACCTTGACTCCTGATAATCAGGCTCATGTCATCTAGATCACAGTCAGGGTTCCATCCATATATGCCACCAAACTAAGGTGACAATAACTTTTAAAATGAGATGGCAGACTTAGGGGAAAACAGAGATCTATGATGTGTGTCCGTTTAAAATCAGTCCAAAGTTCTAATTTATTTTACAGGACAAAATGCAAGATTCTTATACAGCTTTATAAATTTTAATATTTTACATCATTTACATTTTTACTAGAAACAGCAATTACACATTTAATGCCTCTTTTATATTTCACATCTTTGTTGAAAAAATAAACATTTACTGATTTTATACAGAAATGTTTATATTTTACATCACCAGTGCATTGTTACTAAAAACTACAACATTTTATACAACCCCCCAAAGAAGGCAATATTCATTTCAACAGAGTACATTTCAAATGAGAAAGTGCATAATAGTAGATAATTAATGTTGTAGAATCAAATGACAGTCAAAACCTGAAATGTTTCCGATTACACTTGGGGTGTAGTCAATAAATACTGTACAGACTAAACGCAAAGGTAATGGATTCAGAAATGGCAAGAGTATTTCTGTGAATAGTATTTAAACTGTGTATGAGAGCAAAAATAATTTTTTGCCAAAAAATGTATCAGTAAATAGCAAAGCGGTAATGCCTAAACTAGACATTGGTGCAGCATGCCATAAAATGTCAGAGTTTATATATAAAATGCTGTGCTTAAGCAACAGGCTAAGTAACCCTGCATGTATGCTAATCACTCATCCTGGACACAAGCTAAATCCATTTGGACAAGTCTGGTTAAAGTATGTAGACTATTGTTTTGGACTGTCTCAACAGAACTGAAGCAAACATATGTGACAGAGATGTTTGTGGGGCTTTCGCATGTTAAAGATAACGCATGCTGTCCTCATGAAGAATGAAGGTAATTTTGCAAGCCTGAATGACACAAAAACAGTGTGCACCCAAAGTATTGTGTATATTGATACTGGAGATGTGCAGAAGTTGGGTGTCACTTAGTTCTATGGGAACATGGATAAGGGAACCCTAGAACATTTACAGAGGCTTCCAGCTCAAATATTTGAGCAGTGATGACACATCTGAAAGGTATGTATAAGGTACTTACTCAGAGAAAAGAATGTGTATTCAAAACCCTGCTGCCAAACAACCAAGTATGGTTAGAACATGCTGAAAAATGTGCCAGTAATTAGTACTTCATTTCAAGTGTAAATGTATAAATTAGAGAATGCAGAGTAAAATGCAAAGAACTGAAGTGCTGTTCTGAGGACCTGGGCTGATCTATTTGAAGACTTGGAATGCTTACAGGCAGATAATCACATGAAGTTATCAAGAGAATCAGTTCATGTGATTCATGTTGCCGCTGTGCTTACAGTTAAAACTGAGCAATGTATCTAAAGCATATGGCTTCACTAGCTGTTACAGTTTGGGAGATAGAGCATACTGAATGAGTTAGTAGTGTGGTGACTGTAGACAAACAGGACAAGATTAGCATATGTACTGATCCAAAGGATTCAACAAAGTGGTCAAGAGGCAATATTAACTTTTGTATAATATTGAAGAAGTCATTGCTGCTATGCCTAATGACAAAATATTTTCAGTGCTTCATGCAAACCAGGGATTTTTGACAAATCTGTCTAGACAAAGCAACTTCCAAATTCTGTACTTTAGATAAAGATTTTAACACTATATTTTGGGATCACATCAGCAACAGGGTTATTCTATCAGGCTGTAACATCATGGCTGATCAGTTACAAGGAATCATTAACATTACTGATTGACATTTAAGTCTGAGGTGATACTAGGCAGGAAAATGACAAATGACTGATTAAACTGGCAGGCTGAAGCTCAATAAAGCCAAATGCCATATACATATCACTTACTGACAGAAAATAATCCAAAACCATATGTTGACAAAGTTCATACACTTGTATAGAAGCAGATGTCTACTGATAGATCTTCTCTTATATGATTCTTAGAAATGGTACAAAATCTGTCAGAGGTCATTCCAAATTGGTCAGCTGTAACAGTACCACTAAGAAAGCAGCTGCAACATGATGCAGTATAGTATTAATGAAGAGATTAAAAGAAATCTTTTGGGTTGCTAGGATGACTGGTTACCATTGTACGCATGTTTATATACAGTACTTTATATACCTCTGCCTACAACCCTACAAGTTGTTGCTGGTCAACAAGGGTTAAGAGCGGAGATACTATAGGAAGGTAGACCTGGTATTACACATCCAGAACTCACTCATTATGTTTAGATGGAAAAATAAATGCTTGCAGTACTGGTGACCTGTCAAAAGTTCCAAGACTATTTGTTTGAGAAACATTTTTACTGTCAGATATATTCATAAGATGATTCAGAGTATAGGTTCATAGGTAGGTACTAGGCTATTGGCCGTAGGGCCTATATAAGCCTAGCCAAAAAGGTACCCTGGCTTTCGCCACCCAAGAAAATTAATTTCCTGTGCCCCTGTCGAGTAGAGCCACAGAAGTGATCCCCAGGGTGAATTCCTATCTCCCATCCAGTCATCAAGATTTTTCTTGAAGAGTGCTAATGAGGAGCTATGTTTGATACATAGGTAGTTTGTTCCAGAGTATGGGAAGTCTCTGGGACAGGAATCTATCCCTCCAGCATGTTCTGTTTATTGTTGTGACAAGGTTTAGGTCCCTACAGCGTATAGCTCGGAGGGACTGGGATTTCTTTAAGTGGAGCATGTCCAACAGCTCTGGGTTTGACATAGATTTGTATGTTAGGCAGAGATCACCTCTGAGTAGGCGATATGCGACAGAGTAAAGCTGGAGATTTTTTAGACGGTCTGCGTAGGGTATCTGTTTGAGGCCAATAATCCTCTTTGTGAGTTATTTATGCGGCCTTTCCAGTTGTTGTAGATGTCTTGTGAGGTACATACCAAAAGGGGCGCTGTATTCTATAATGGGTCTAATGAGTGACAAGTAGAGGGGAACAATGACCTCTTTTTTCCTGGATGAGAAACCTTTAGTGATGAGGTGTGCCACATAGAAGGATTTCCTGACTACTGTGACGATGTGATTATCAAAGGAGAGACTACTGTCCACCTGTTTCCCAAGGTCTCTTATCACACTTTTGGTATTAAGTAGACTACCACCTATGTGGTAGTTCATGGGTACAGAGTTTTTACCAAAAGAGATGACAATGCACTTTTTGGCATTGAGCTTGAGGCCATGGCTTTGACACCAGGCATCTGTCTCATTGAGGCCCTTTTGTAGGATGTCCACATCATTAGGAGTTTTGATTATAGCTCCTAGTTTGCAGTCAACTGGGAACTTCATTAGCCAAGACCTTCTGTGTTAGCCTGTACTTCAGAGAAGTAGATACCAAACAGGAGAGGACCCATGACTGAACCCTGTGGTACTCCACTTGTCACTGGTCTGAAATCGGATTTGGAGTCTGCTACTTTCACAGTGTGGGTTCTGTCAGTGAGCCAGTTGGCAACCCATCTTGTGACATAGGGATTTATACCTAGTTTAGTGAGTTTTTCTATAATTCCAGAGTGGGGGATGGTGTTGAAAGCCTTGGCGAGATATAGATAGGTTGTGTGTACCACCTAACCCTCATCTAAGGCTTTGGTGACCGCTTCAAAGAAGTCTATCAGGTTTAGGAGACATGATCTGCCTTTTACAAACCCGAACTGGGTGGGGTCCAGAGTTTGGAGATTACCAATGTCATTGTTTATAAGTGCCATAATGATATGTTCCATAGCCTTGCAGGCCAGGCTAATCAGGCTAATGGGGCAGTAGTTCATGGGGTCCATGGTGGCTCCCCCTTTGTGGAGTGGGATGATCATTGCTGTGTGTCATTCAGTGGGCACAAAGCCTGTGGTAAGCCTATGACTGAACATGGTACTTAGGTGGGGTGCCAGTTCGTTCTGTAGTTCATGTAGAACGCAGCCTGGGATGTTGTCAGGTCCCATGGATGCTGTGTTCTTGGCTTTGGAGAGTGTGGTTTTTACATGTGCAGCCGTGATTTCAGGAACTTTGCATTCTTCCGGTATAGAGATGGGTCCTTTAGGGGGTGAGAGGGGGGTAACATTAGCACCGAACCTATCTGCCAAGATGTTGGCGATATCCATTAGTTCTGTATATTTAGTGCCATCGTGCTGTAACTCAGAGCAGATCTGTGTGTTGCCATTGAGATTTTTGACACAGTTATAGAATGCTTTGGGGTTGTCTTTAGAATCAGCAGCAATTGTGTTTTCGTAACTAGCTTTGGAGGATTTTATGAGGGATTTCAGCTTCTTACTGAGGCTGACCAGGGAGTCCCTCCAATCATGGGATTTTACTCTTTTTTGCAATAGTTTCTTTCTTCTGTTGTAGAGTTTGTTTATGACAGAGGACCATCAGATTGGCTTCCTTTTTTTGGAGGATAGCATCTTGGTTCTGTTAGGGATTGCACGATCCATGCACTCATGTAAGTTCTCATAAAGTGCATTTGAGTAGGATTCAGCAGTCGTACCTCTATTGTCCATCTGCATGGGTGTCGTGAAGTTTGCCACTTCTGTGTTAAGAAGCATGAAGTTGACTTTGGAGAAATTATTTATGGTGGTTTCCCTAATGGGGGGTGGGGGCGGGATTTGGATGCCTAGGGTGATTAGTTTGTGGTCAGATCTGACCAACGAGGAACTGATCTCTGGTGTGGAACACTGGTTCCCATGTTGGTAATGACCAAGTCTAGGATATTGCTGCCCCTGGTGGGGGTGTGGATAAGTTGATCCAAGGTGCTGGAGTTTATGAATGTCAGAAAACGTTGAGCAAAAGAGTTGGTACATGAGTAGTTTTCCCAGTTAATGGTGGGGTAGTTGAAATCGCCCATTATTAGAGTGTTAGGTTGTACCCTAATATTTTCCAGTGTATCAAGAAATGAAGAGTGGGAATCCTGGGACATGGTGGGGGATCTGTAGCAAGCTAAGATTTGGATTGTGGTCTTTCCCAGAGTTAGTTACACTTGGATAATCTCGGATGCATTATGCTGAGCAACTAGCCTGGAGGTGTGGATATCCTTAATGAATATGGACATGCCTCTGCCTTTAGTGTTTTGGTCCAGGTTAGGTGGCCAAAAGGTGTGGTATGAATTATAGCCTGGTAATGCAGGGGTGCTCTCTGGAGCCTTGAACCAGGTCTCTATCACTGCACAGATGCCGATGTGCTCCATTTTAAGGAGTGCCTCGAGTGAGTGCATTTTAAGGTTCAGACTTCTAGCATTGAGTAGCATTACCCACAGATTTTGCTTGCTTGTACTTGTTATGGTGATGAATTTGTCATTTGAACCTTGCCTAAAAAAGGCATTATAGCGGTGGCAAGAGCTTTAGCCAGTATCAGGAATCTCACGGGTGACAGGTGCAGGCCATCTCTGGCAAAGCACCGTAGTCTGTCGATCATGTCATCCCAGGCAGACAGATACTAGATCCCCTTAGAATGAAATTAGAAGCTTAGCCAATTGTTGAAGTCAGTCATTTTGTCCTTGTACTGTGGTATCATTCTGGGTGATGGCAGGATGCTTCTCAGGGCTAGGGTCATACCTGCCTGGGCTACAAGATCGAAGAATTCCTCCATGTTTCTTTTCATGTAGTCCAAGTAGGTACATCTCAGGTCATTCACACGAACATGGACAATGACAGAGTCATATTTGTACTTGTGGAGTGACCTGTGTGCATGTGTTTGTACTTGTTGTGGAGTGACCTTACACAAGAAAGGCATGAATACAGAGGACAGAACTGGAATTGCAGAGGTATGATCTTCAAGTGCTGTACACTAGGATCAGTATCCTTACTGGTAACATTACTGCTTTCTGAATATGACAGATATACCCTGGTCTCTTCTGTGACATCTGATCAGAAATTTCTTTGGCTTTTATTGTGGTTGTTTGCTTTCTTCTGTGTTTTTTTATTTCTGTATTTTCAAAATGATGTACATTTTCCCTTACCTTTGATGATACCTTATTTGAAAAAAGCAGTACTTTTCTCCTTATTTTTGATACATGGATGTGTCTACAGTAAGGTCTATTGCATCTTTCCTAGCAGTTTTCAATAATCCTCAGTGTTCCTCCATACTACATTCGCAGTTTGATTGCTAGAGCTTTCCTGAGGTACTGCCACATTTTATCAAAGTCTGCCCTTCTGGAGTACATAAAAATTAACTTTTGACTGACTTAACTCTATAATTAAGCTGAGTTTAAGTTACACTGTTACCAAATGGCTATCTACTTCCATATCTGAGATCTCTGCCCCTCCCATTTTAAGAACAACACATTCAAGACTGCCCTTTACTGAGGATGTTTAAGTGCTAGGCCATCTAAAACTAGTTCTTTGTAAATAATCATCTTATCCAACACATCAGTCTGCAGTCTGTGTTAAGATTAAAAAAATAAATAAATAAAACTCCAGTTAGATAATAACATTGCAATGCTCCTGCGTCTAACAACGATTTTTTATCTTCTCAGCATGGATTATGCGGTTGTACTACATGTGTTGTACTATATGTGTGAGTGTGTGTGTGTGTGTGTGTGTGTGTGTGTGTGTGTGTGTGTGTGTGTGTGTGTGTGTATATATATATATATATATATATATATATATATGTGTGTGTGTGTGTGTGTGTGTGTGTGTTTGTGTATAGATATACACACACACACATATGTTTGTGTGTACATACATGTATGTGCCATATTATTTACTTATATTTTCAACTTCATTTAGAGTGGGAACTATTTGACCCACTTGCACTTAAGCTCTGTTTAAGTTAAGTGAGAAGGCACCCAGATGAGGCAGTCTGATTTTGCTACTAATGATATAAAGGCATTTACATTTATGATTATAAATTTAGATTACTGTCCTTAATAAAACATATGAAAATGTATGCAGAGGTCAAAAATGTACATACCTATTTTCAGGAAAATAAAATAGGAGAGACTGTGATTAGAAATGGTTGGTCTCAATTGTCTTAAAGGATGAGTCCCAATAAAAAAAACTTAAAACTCTTTCATTGTATTATGCATACTGAACGACTCCGCACACCTCTAAGTGTTTAGTATTATTTTATAATTTGTTGTACCCCAAAATGGTCTAATGGGGAAGGCTACCATACAGATATGATTTTGTTTTATAACCAGGGTGTCTTCTGACTATGCACTGCATGTTCTCCTTAAATGGTATTGTCTTGGTTCTGCAATGAATTAAAATGCATTACTCTGATTTTTTTTTTCTTTGTGGGTTTGTGGTGAGAGTCCCAGTATATCTTCATCAAGAATTTTTCAAAACAGTGTAAGAAACTTCTCTGTGTGGAAGATTTACAATCCATATATTTCTAGTTAATCACTGTATATTAATCAGATCAGGCAATAGTAGTAGAAGTAGCGAACTTAAACTCGTCTTAAGTCAAAACAAAACAAAAAATAATAATAGAAAATATAAAATTGTACAGCATTACTAAGTATTCAAAAGTAATCCAAGCAAGCAAGGCAGGCAGTCTGTTTCCAGTCAAAAATCCTTTATTAATACACAGACAAGCGATCCAAGTAAAACAAAAATAGAGTAATAATTTCCTCACAAGCTTTCTAAATATATATATATATATATATATATATATATATATATATATATATATATATACTTTTTATCAGGCATGGGAGTGGTTTATTGTACTGTAACAAAGTGTTATTGGTACACATGTTAAATTCACATCCCTTCCCCCATCAGTGTGACATTCGAGCTGGTCCTGCCCTACTTAGTAGCTGTCATAATAATATATAACCCTTATGTACTTTAAATAAAATTTATAATGATGTGGTACCTCTTATTTAACCAGATTATTAAGTAGATTATTAAGTCTGTGATTTTATCCAAGAAAATATATTACATGGCTGGAAATATATCAACCTTAGTTCATTTGGCAATCAAAAATTATATATAAATATATGCATATACAGTTTGCATATAAAAATCAATTTCTATTTTCATAACCTGTTGTTAACAAAGTTCGCTTTCGTCCTTCTAGACTTCTTCAGGTCTGTGTACAAGAACCCTAAAAATAATCTATAAAAATATATATATAATTGTATAATTAGTCAGTATTGTTATTACACATCATTTTGAATAAAATGGAAAAAATATAAACTGAAAAAAATAAAAATAAGAAAAAATGTATGTATGATAATGGAAACAAAATATAGACTTAAATTTCAACTGATTTAAAATGGTATTTAAAACCAATTTGTAGAAAAAAATAAAATAAAATACAATTAGTCATGTAAACAATGTGGCAATTTTTTAAGTTCCAGTGCACTTTTAATTGAACAGTAGTAGTTTAGTCCAGGCTTATTAATAAGAAGTTATTGAACAGATTTTTAAATTCTTTTTAAGTGTTCTTCTACGATGAGTTGCTCAATGACTTTCTTTTGTTAGACATCTATTTCAAGCTGACATTACAACTGGCCTGTC
Organism: Protopterus annectens; assembly: GCF_019279795.1. Taxonomy (NCBI): domain Eukaryota; kingdom Metazoa; phylum Chordata; order Ceratodontiformes; family Protopteridae; genus Protopterus; species Protopterus annectens. The sequence goes on from NC_056725.1 coordinate 1,670,644,345, forward strand.
ACTGCTTCTATTAATCATGTTTGATTGACATTTCATACCAGAAGGTTAGTAGTGTTCCCATACATCCTTTACCTCTTGATCCTATTTGTTTTTCAAATCAGTAACCTAATTAGTTTAATTAAGATGTCATTGTATTTTGATGTTGCATCCTGAACTGTCCTTTTCCTATGTTAGTCAGTGACTTCACAAGTGTCCCTTTGAGGTAGCGGCAAACAATGCAACACATATTAGGAGGCTATAATGTGAGATTTTACAGACAGTGAAAATGCTGTAGGCAGATATTTTAAATTCAGACAAAAAAAAGAAACAAGTAGAGATACTTAAAAACATGTATATTCTTTCTATATAGCAACCCTGGAGTGGATCAAAGGGAATAAAAAACCCTTTGGGAAGAGAAAAATAATTGAACTTTAGATGGAGTTGCCCTTTAAAATGATGTAAAAGTTAGTTAGCTCGATTCTGTAGCTAACCATATAAATATGTTGGCTGTACACTAAAAGAAGAACTGTATTAGAATAGATTTAAAACCCAGTGCCCTTATATATACAATATGAGTATATTAATTCTCCCTGACTGTGGGGCGCAAAGCATTGTTAGTGCACTATAAAATTACAATAAACATAGTCAGAAAAATATCTTATAATATCCACATATTAAAGTCTGCAAAGCAACTGTATGCCAAAAATGGATATAGTTTTGTCTGAAAAGAAATCTTGTTAAACTTGTCTTTTTAATCTCTTAGGTTAGTTGATACATGCAAGCTCACTCTCATGTGGCAGAATAAATTCTTTATGTTACCTGTGTTGATACTCATACCCTTAAACACTTGATGCATTTTTATTGCCCGTACATCTTCTTTATTCTTGTTGACCACAATTTCTAAATTTCTGAACTGATGTCCCCTTATATACTAGTCATTATTGGTTTAATTTTTTGTCATTATACTGTTAATATACTTTGTTTTTTCCAAGTTTCTTTTTTCAAAAATTGCCTTTACCTTTAAGACAGAAATCATGTCGCACCTTGTCATTTAAATCTAGTTGATTTTTACCAGCTTAAGCATCCACTGTAACAACATCTATGAAGTTTAGGAGTCTACTTCTACTCAACTAGCTTAAATACAGCAAAGTCTGGGCATTAGTGACGCCACCCCATCTCCAGCTCACCTGTGGAGCACAATTCCTGCTGTTTTCCTTTTCTGCATCTGTTGTAGTCACTCTTGTGAGAACTTTTCAGAAGTGACTGAACAAGTTAGTCGTGTTGTTCCTGTCTATCAGTTTTACTCTTCCAGTTATAGCTGAGATTTATAAAAATCCTTGGTGACATAGTGCAGGGCTTGTTTAAAAATGTTGCCACACTATGCTTAATGACATCTAACACAGCCTGCATACAGTAATTACAATTTAAAACTTCTATTACAGTAGTGTGGTATAAGGGATGAACTTGTTATTCCACACCTGTTCCACTGAATCTCAGCACCACACACCTGGCACTCCACTTCTGTAAAAAGAAGCAGTTATGCAACTCTCATGTCTGTGAAGCACTTTGTACCAATGTAGTACCTCACAACTCAAAAGTACAATTACATATGACTATGTACTCAGGAAGAGCTTATGGGAAAGGAGAAAAGACAGGAAAGCTCTTGGAGCCCTCTTGCTTCAACCAAACAGAAAGACAACATTTGGAAACCAAGAATGTACAGGAAAGCTGCCATTCTGTCATCAATATCACACTGTACTTTGCACAGCCATTCTTAGCCCTAAACAGTTGCTATGTTTTTCTTTCTTTTTAATTGTGCTTGAATACTATATAGTTCATTATAATGTTCATTAATATTCTGCCGTGTTGTATAGTCTTATAGCATGTTTATAGCAAAAAATAAATAAATAAACAAACATATTACACAACAGTGTATCCAAAAAATGTTATCATGTGCTTTTAGTGTTTATAGAAATGGATAACTGGTGCCAGAGCCATGGCCTAAAGTTAAACGCCAAAAAATGCATAGTCATACCCTTCGGGAAAAACAAGGTTACCCCTAGCTACCATATAGGCGGCAACCCACTAAGCACAGAAGAGGTTATCAGGGATCTGGGTACCCAGGTTGACAGTAACCTTTCATTTGACACTCACATTGCCAAAGTAGTTAGGAAGACCTTCTACATTGCCCACCTGATCATGAAGGGATTCACATCTAGATCAAGGGAAGTCATCGTCCCCCTGTACTCATCACTCATCAGACCAGTGATTGAGTACAGTGCCCCATTCGGAATGTATCTGACACGACACCTGCAGCAACTGGAAAGGCCCCAAAAGTTCTTCACCAAAAGGATAAAGGGTCTCAAAAATATGTCCTATGCTGCCCGACTGAAGGAACTTCAGCTCTATTCAGTCGCTTTCCATCTGCTCAGAGGTGACCTGTGCCTGACATACAAGGCCATGTCCAACCCAGAATTGATGAACATGCTTCACCTCAAAAAATCTAGATCCCTCAGAACTACAAGGGCGGGAGACTTAAACCTTGACACGGTTATTAATAGGACGTGCTGGAGGGACAGATTCATCACCCAGAGACTCCCTATGCTGTGGAACAAAATCCCGGTACATGTGAGGCAGAGCACCTCGCTGGCTTTGTTCAAGAGAAATCTTGGACAATGGATGGGAGATCACAGATATACCCCAGGGATTATTTCAGTGTCACTGCTTGACAGAGGCACAGCAAAATAATGGGCATAGTATCCTCCAAACTAAAGGGGTGGCGAAAGCCACAAAACTCTGGGCTAGGCTTATAATTGCCCTTGGGCAGATAGCCTAGTATGAACCTATGAACCTATGTGACTCCTTCAGTGTGGTGTTTGAAGGTCACAGTGCAGAATCACACAATGCAGGCCATTGTCTTCAATTCTTAAAAACAATGAAATAGAATGATATCTGTGGAACTGTTTGAAAAATCTACATTTATAAAAGCAAAAAAAAAAAAATCAGCATTTACTGCTAATTTTTTAAATCAGCATAGTCTGTAGCTCTACTACATTCCATCGAACTGCAATTTACTTGTACGTTAGTTAAAAACATTGCCCAGTGGTGCATAAACCTGCACAACTTACTAATTAGGTTCAACAGAGCAGTGTGACAGCATGGTAGCAGATGTAGAAAATAATGAGCAAAAGTAAATACATATTCCACTGTAGCCTGAGCTATAAAATTCTTGAATAGCTTCATTTAAAAGATGATGATATACAAGGATAATACTACGGACCAGCCCCAAAGGAGATTTGCAGAGCTATTTCTCATGCCATTTTTCAGACTGATGAAGCTGGAAAGGTTAGGTTACAAAAGACTGACTCAAAGGCCCAGTTTCCGTATTTCACAGACATGCTCATGGGAATGGTAATATATAGGACTAAAATAAATCCACTGTATTTGGGATCACTGTACCTCTTCAAAATTGGGCCCCAGAGTAGGTGACATTAGGTCAGAGATGGTAGGGAAATACCAGATTCCCTACACTGAATCATTCCAATAGACTGTACAAAATCAGGAGGGCTAGCCTTTTGTGTCAGTCTTTTGGTGCCCATTCAGTACAGCTACAGTTTCTCTAATTATAGCTTTTGAAAGCAGCATATTCATAAATTTTTAGAAAAAAAAGTTGTCAATAAGTTTGCAATTTAACATATCTTCCTTTTGACACTTAGGTTTTGAATCTTATCTCAAAGAAATGATGTGAGTTCCTTATCTTCAAAACTTTTAGAATAGTACAGTGTACAGAGCCATAATGCACAGCATTTTCAAGGTATTTGCCACATGAGGCTTTGTATCCCTACACAGTCATATCTTATGACATCTTGTAGGGCATCACATTTGTAACAAATATCTACAAATACACGACACACCCATACTATGTAATCTCACCAGATGTTATTCCAGCTCCACAAAACGCACATACAGCTCAGTCATCCAGTTTTATTAATGAAAATCAGTGGAAAATGGAAAAAAAAACATTTTCTTAACATGGCTTCAGTGTAAAAATCATATTGATCTCCAAACTATTCAGATGTACATCTTAACCAGTGATGCAACAAATGCATCAAATCAAACACCAAGCATTCTCCATACGACATTGGGAGAAAATGTTAACGTTCCTTATTACATTTAACAGTTTTTGTGCATGTGAAAATTTTTGTACCATTTCTTTTTTAGCCATAGCAAAAATTAACTGGCAATTCATAATACAAAATAAAGTGATTATAGTGAGAGAAATATACTGATTATGTGGGTAAGAAAGAATAAAGATCTTATACATGTTCTGAAAGTATCTGCCAGATATAAAACCCTGGGAAGACTTTCTTGGGAAATGGGAAATAATAATTAACAAAAACATCCCCATGAGACAGGAGGTTTGATGGAGACTGATCTCGCTTACAGTCTGCAGGGTTGGGGTTTATCCAGAAGAGTGAGAGTGGTAATACTGCTGCTGGTATATGGTGTGAAAGGATGGAAAGGAATGAACAAACAAACACAATAAAAAGAAAGGGTGAAGGATAAAGATGAAAAAGGAATGGCAAGATTAAATAAGGAGCAAAAAGAACAAGCAGTAGCTATGATATCATTTAGGGAAGATAAATGGAGGGCCTAAGAATGGAGGGAAAGGATAAACTTGAGGGAAGAAAGCGGTATAGAAAGATGATTATAAAAAGTGAGCCAATTGCAGTAAGGAAGAGGGAACTAAGAATACTATGATTAAAGAAGGTACTAACATGATAATTGAGAAATCAAAGTTTAAAGTAAAGAATAGGTTAAATATGTTTTCTCAGAAAAACACAGACAAAAAGTGCCATTTCAAGGAAAATTGTTTCCAAATATTCCCAAGCCTGACCAGAAATGTTCTGCTACTAAGTCATGAGTAAAACCAGTGGCCATATGGGGAAAGAATGCACAAACAGAGTCCTAGATTCATAGAGTTTACAAGGCAATCAACATGGGCCGCAATCACCTTGTGAATGCCCACTTTCATACAACATAGCCTGCCTCCAGGAGGCCAAAACAAGTCAGACCTGGGATAAATTTATGGGTACCCATCCAGCTGTCAAGTTTTGCCTGAAAGGAAATGAGGATATCACTGCTAGTGCTGTGACATAGAAGGATAAAGCCCTAAGTACAGGCAAGGTGACACAAGTTTAATAATTGGCTCAGGTGTCTAAGGCACTGAGAGGGAGGGAGCGGCATTTGTCAGAAATACTCCATGAGGGGAGGTGTGCTCCATAGAGGAGAGTAGCCCACAAACATGCTGACAAGCAAAGAGGTGAGGTTGGGGAAAATAAGTGTAGGTCATAACAACCCCCCCCCCCCTTAGCACACAGAAACAGTGCCAGAACTGCCCCCAGAATACCCTTAAGATCTAAGCTGGCCCCAGTATATTCAGAGGTGTCCAGGAGAGGAAGGAGAAGCAGGTAGACCAGGTGATGGACTAGGGCACTGGGCAGTCAGGTGGAGAGGAGGAAGATAAAAGCAAGCGAGGGTATCAGTCTGTGTTTAAGCATTGTGTAGTAAATCTGCCCCTCCAGCATTTCATATTTACTTGCTGATGAAGACTCAGGTTTTAGTTTAAGTGTTTGAGCATTTGAGGACCCATTTGCTTTGAGAACAGCACAGAAAGCTAGATATAAATCACCATGCATGAGTCTACTAAGAAGACAGTATAGTTATAAAGTTTCAGTCCTGTTTTGGTATCTGAAGGTCTTTATCTGGTAACCTTTTTAGTTAGGAACCTCTGGTTCTTTTAAGCTGAGTGATGTGTTTGGACAAATGCTAATAAATGGGCCATTATATTCTATAATTGGTCTGATCAGGTCAAACTGTAAACAAAATATAACTTTTTTTTACCTGGATGAGATACCCCTGGTCTGTTGGACTAGAATGAAGGCTTTTCTAATTAATGTTGCTACAGTGGGCAATGGATAGGGAGTTGCCTATGAAGATGCTGAGATCTCTAACAGTATCAGCCTGGAGAGGGGTACTGCCTGTACCAGAAGCTGATTTTAAGATTTGTTTACAAAAGGTGATTGTGATGATGTAAAGTAGTGCCAGCTATACACGTGTAACATATGCCAGCATAGATAGCTAGAGTTTTGTAAAGAATTATATGTCATTTGTATATCAAACTGATTTGTACTGATGCTTGTGTTGAAAATGTCTTTCTAAAGCTGCTTGGTAAAAATGTATCAACAGTGGGTCCTGATGGACAGAAAAGAAATACACCTGTATGTCAGACTGTATTGTAACTGTTGAAATGAATATACTGCAACAGAGGATACCGGAAGAGAAGAGAAGAGGTTAATCTCAGACCAGCTAACTTTGAAAAATAGTCTGAAATTAAATTACCTTGTTTAGGCCATAAAGATTTTATCTTACAGTTCTGATTGCAGCCAGATTCAAAATGTCTGTGAAAACCAGGACTAGGAATCCTACTGTATTGTCCTTAGGGGTGAACTAATTGCTTCCCTGGAAAAGTGGAGGTTTTAAAATGGTGTTATAGCTTCGATATGCTATAACACATCTCAGCAAAGCTTTGTCTGTGTGTATAGTAATACATATGTGCTAAATTTGGGTTCAGTTTCTAGCAAAGGGGGTAGTGTGGGAACCAGAGTCAGATGACCAGATATATGTGATGTCATTCTATAATCCAGCACTAAAATTATGTTTTAATACTAGATGAGACAGAAGTCTCAATGCAGTCTCTTTTTGAATCCTGACCAAGAAGGAAGACCACTCATCCACTTCATCTTGCCTTGTTTTAGTAAGTAACCAGGGAATAGTAATTCTTCAGACCCGTCAGGAAAATATAGTGAGATTAGTTAAGTACTGTTTTTTGTATCTCTGTGAATCTATTCATCGGTGTTATTTTTAATATTTCCTGTGACTGAAACTCTGGTGTTTATTGTAAATTGATAATTAGTATTTTTATGTTATTTTATTATTTATTATGACACATATTTAAACTTTTTATTGTGGTTAGTCTTTTAGAGAATATTTTAACATTTGAGAGTAGTTATATTTATTGGTGACACTTTGGCATCTCCTGAAACCCTGGCTGCATTGGTCAAGCACTACCATTTGTTTTAGCATTAATTTTACTCAATATAATTGTGTTCCCTTGTAAGAGCCTTAGAGTAGCTGGTGTTGGAATGTTCTGGAGGCAGTACCTACCTTACTGTCTGGGCAGAGGGGCATAGCTGGTAAATTTGTGCCAGCCTTTCCCAGGTGTGTGTAAGTGTGTGTGTGTGAAAATCAGATTTCAAAGAGTGTGTGTGCCAGCTACGTAGAGCAGGGATGCAGAGGACTGGTTTAACAGAGGGGGTAGTGGAGGGCTTGGCTTGGAACACTCAGCTGAGGACTCAACTCTACAGCTGTGCTAGTAGGGAGTCTTACTGGAGGCCTGGAGAGAGAGAGAGAGAGAGAGAGAGAGAAACCCAGTCCCCAAACTGAGTGTGTTCCCTGTGTGCTCTTAAAGGAAATTGTGCTTGGTGCAGAGAGCTGCATCTGGAAATACTGCATGTATCTATATTTGTTCCAAGTGAACTTCCCCCACCAGTGTCAGTGGTGAGGATTCAGGCTCCTTGATTACTGGGCCAGAAGAGGAGTGCCACAGTGATGATGCTTCACTTCCTTTCATTTAATTTAAGTGTGTTTCTAATATACAGTTGACTTGTATGGTTTAGCCCTTGCTGTAGTAACACAGTGTCAGATGCTCAGTGAACAATAACACCTTGCTTGCAGTCATTAGCAAATTTAGCCATATTTTTCCAGAAATGGAAAAACTACTGAGTAATAAATCTGCCTTCCTGTACTAAGTCATGAAGAATGCCACTAATCATCTGTTTGATTTCCTGAGGTGGCACCTATTACTTTAACTATGTGGAATCTGTTTGCTGCTCAGTTTTCTATCCATCTTAAAACATAAAGATCTATATTTAGGTCTTTAAGCTAGTCTGCAATGCCTGCATGAGAATTAGTGTCAAAGATCTTGGCCAGCTCCAGGTAATTTGTATGAACTGCATGTCTGTTATCTACAGCTACAGTGACTTTCTTGAAGAAATTTACTAAATGAAGTAGACATAATCTCTATTTTGCAACTAACGTAGACTTGATCTCCCTTTGATAAAACCATACGGTTGCAAGTCTAGAAAATAGAGGATTATGACTAAAGACGTGAATCTTGCAATCAAAGTCGAGAACACCTAACAATAGTTATAATCAGTGTGACCCAGTCATGAATCTTTGTAGTGTATGGCACTTTATCTGCTACATGTACTATCACCAGTTACAAGAAAAAGAAAAATGTATAGAAGCACAAAGGATTTATGGCTCCATACACTACAAGGTTTTTTATACTGAAACTTATAAATTCAGATATAATACATTCCATGACTTCGCAAATTAGGCTATTAGGCTGAAGTGTCTATAGCTGATGGGATCTGAGGTGCCCCCCCTATACAAAGAAACATAAAGATAGCCATTTCCATACCAAGGGAACATACCCTGTGGCTATGCTTAAGTTAAAGAATTTTAGGAGGAATTTGGAGAGAGCATTTGGTGCTGTTAATTAAGCAACAAAGAATATTGCTGGGGAATTTAAAGATATAAATTTAACTTTAGAGAGTACACTTAGGAAATGTTCTATAATATTCTTGGGGAAGCAAAGGGAATCTGGAATTTGTGGAACTTCAGTGATTGTTTCTGGTGTGAAACTGGTACTAGATTTATCTGCAAGTATATTAGCAATATCTTATTAAGGGTGGGATGGCTGATACTACTATGAATTAATTCAGAGCATTGCTGCATGTTATTACTTAATCATGATTTATGATTATCCTTGGTTTTAGATGCTAATTGTAATCTTTGTTCTACTTTGATCTTTTTAGTTAACTTTCAGATTTTTACTCATTTTGATGCAGTTTTTAGTGTGGGCAGATTTTGATTTATTATAGATCTTTTTCTTTGGGACCACTTTGTTACATTTCCTAGAGTGGAATGTATCGGCATAAGTGAGAGTTGAGGCTACAGTGGGATTGGACATCTTGCAAATGAAGTTTGACAGCTCATCATCGTTTTTTAATTGACTTCTCTTTTTTAAAGTTTTTATTTTCAGAGGTGCCCATTCTGGTGGGTTTAGATGTCCAAAAGAAAATATTACTGATTAGTGAATGGATTTGACAAGAGAAGAGGATATTATAGAAATAATGCAAGAAGGTATGATGTTAGTGAGGATGAGGTCTAGAAGATTCTGACCCCTAGTGTTTTGGTTAACTATTTGTACAAATGAGTTAGCATTTACTAAGTTTAGCAATCTTTGGTTGTACCCAACCTTTGTAGTATGTCCTAGTGGCAGAATAAAGTTATCGTTTTTTCCTAACCTATCATTCACCAGGTTGTGTGAGAATATTCCCAGAAGAGTTCAGCAACATCATTATTGACTCAGTCTTGGGCCATCAACACATTATGGTGCTGGGGTTCTTCAATATCTATGCTGATGATGATTCTGTGTCTCTTGCACACAACTTTAGTTGTATTATGAAGAGGCTTTAGATTTGCTCAGGTAATTACCTCTGCAATGCAAAGTTTGGCATACCTCTTAACTGTCCAGATTTTCACAGAATAACCAGATTTTTGCCTCATATATTTGGTCTGTTCCTCATAAAATGTGTGGTTTTCTGGCAAATCACTAAGGATTGAAGTCACTAAATAATGGCATACATTTGAGTTTCAAACTTCGTATCCTTCCGAAAATGCATGCTAACACAAATCCTGTTATTTTAGGAACTTTCTAAGTTTATAACAGCAATATTTAAAATCTGTTCCTAATTTTGGGCTTTGCCCCCCCCCCCCATTATTTTAGGCTTTGTCTAGATTTCATGCACTAACAGACTGAAAGGTATGAAGCTTGAGAATATATTAGATTTTGTCTTACTATTGGACTTGTCTATTCAAGCCTGCTGGTTGAACCAGCCTAATCTGAGGCTTCCAACCTTGAGCAGAGGGAGATGCATAACTTGAGTAAGACCACTGATGCTATATTCGCCAGTGTGCTCTCTCAGTTCCAGCTGGACAGTGTTGTTGACTCTGTGGATGTCATGGTGAAGGCATATAATCATTCTATCGGCCATGCTTTGTACTCCTGAGTACAAAACTATGCCTGCCTGTCACTATGAAGAGATATGAACCTTAGCTTGACTATTGTCTTCATACTATGCAGAGATCTAAGCACAAGTTGGAGAATCACAGGTGTCAGGCTGGCCTTTGTAGTGACAGGATTGAGCTTGATGAGCATTATGCTAATTATCAAGCTGAGATTTCTTGAAACAAGTCTGAATATCTTTCAAGGGAAAGTTCCATGGTGGCAAACTAATCAACCACTCACTTCAGGGAGGTGTAGAGGGTGTGCAGTCCAGCTTGCTTGGTCACTAGAGGAATGTCATCCACAGCAGAGTGTGACATGGTTACTCGATTTTTCAGTAATAAGATTGCCTTCATTAGGTCTGATTTCCCTCCATCTGACCCCAATGGTGATGCAGTAAGTCCTTCTATTCCCCTCAGAGTTTTGGTCAGTGTTCTTTATTCCAGATTTTATTGAGTTTACTACCATTGTTAACAGTCTGCAACCAATAACTTTCATATTGGACCATTCTCCAACAAGACTACTTTTGGCCAGCCTTGATATACTGGGTTCATTGATTTATAGGATCTTGGTATTATCTTTGAGGAATGCTATATTTCCTTCTGTCTTTAAGGAGGACTTGGTTACCCGAACCGTCAGTAAACCATCTCTTGATCCAAATACCCTCAAAAGGACCATACTTAGTACCTCATTACACCTCTCTCTCCAATATGTCTACTATGCATTTGCACAATTTTATACAAACAAAAAATGTTTATTGTAGACCTATTGAACTATAGCAATGTAAAATTGTTACTTAGCTTCTTTTTAATGCAACTTTAACTTTATGCATGTAACCCAGCATATATGTGAATTGTTTTGCTATAACTGCTATTATATCAATATTGTTTAAAACTGTGCTTGTTTTAAAATGTATTACTGGAGCTTTTCTCCTCGGGTCTCCACTGAAAATGGGCCACAAGCCCAGTTGGACAAACCCGGTTAACAAATGTCAATAAATAAATAAATAAATAAATAAATAAATAAAATAACCTAAATAATTACTCTCCAGTGTCTAATTTTCCATTCCTAAGTTAGATTGAAAAAGCCGTTTACAAGCAACTGGAAAACTATCTCCATGCTGGTGGACTCATGGGTCTTTTTCAGTCAGGCTTTCTTACTTGCCATAGCACTGAAACAACTCTAATTATATAAGTTAATGATCTCTTTAGGGCAAGAGACCAGAGGCACTATACAGTGCCGTTCCTCCTGGATATTTCTTCAGCTTTTGTTACAGTGGACCATGGCATCTTAAGAGACTACTTGAATCTTATTGTGAAATTTTCTCTGTCTGTGTTTTTTTACTGTTTTTATTCGTACTTGTCAAACCATACACATAAGGTCTATTCTGGACCTAAACAATCTTTGTCCTACCATCTTGATTGCAGAACTCTGCAACTTTCTATTTGGGGCCCTCTATTATTCACTGTGTATATACTTCCATTTGGGGATCTACTAAGGTAAAGGGGTTTAGCATACAATAGTTATGCAGAAGACACCTTGGCCTATTTCTTTTTCCCTCAAAGTAAGATGGTGTCTATTAGTTCTCTGACTGCAATTTGTTTGCATTTTGCAAAATTTCTGCAGTTTACAAAACTGATTTGTGCCTGCAAATGGCCCATTGATATCAGTGCATTACCCTGGTAAACAATTAGAAATACGTAATAAACTAATAAAACAGACTGATGATCTTGATGCCATACATACAGTACATGCCTCAGCTCAAATCACTTAAAATTGAACACTCTAAAGACTGAGAGGTCATTGCAGTTCATGCAACTCTGATAGATTCCTCTGCTCCTCTACCAAAGTATATATTGTATGGAGGAGATAAGCTTGAGTTTTCTGAAAAGATGCAGTACCTGGGAGTTATCAGCTCATGACTAACATTTCAGAAGCAGATGTCACCTACAGTGAAGTCTTCCTACTTCCATCTAAAAATATACCCAAGATTAAAAACCTAATACCTCAATACGATCTCCCAGTTGTTGTTCATACTATGGTCTCTTCCAGAGTGGACTACTGTAATGCCTAATCCCTGGGACCATCTAATAACAAGTTGGATCATCTACAAATGGTGCAAAATTTTGCAACAAGGCAACTGACTGGTACTTCACTTTACCATCACATTACGCCAAGTCTGCACAGTCTTCACTGGCTTACAATGCACTATAGGATTGTTTTCAAGATCCTGGTGTAAGTATATTTGTTCATTCATGACTTGGGTCCCTGCTATTTGAAGAAGCTTATTGAACCCTACTGCTCTGTGGGGATTTGCATTCATTCTCTGATGGGCTGCTGGTGGTTCCATGGGTGAATCTAGAAACCTCTGGCTTCCACTCATTTTCTTATCAGGCTCTTTACCTTCCCCATTTGCTGGCTTTAGGCAAGCGCTAAAAACTTATTTGATAGATTTGGCATATGATGATTATGGATGATGCCTTATAATTCTACTGCTACTTTTGTTTTATAATTCATACATTATTCAAAATTGTAATGGTGATTTGGTTTTAGAACACCTTAATAAACTTGAACTAGTATAATTGTTCCAACAAATTGATAGCTGAAATTACCCATCAAAAAGGTATTTTTGCTTAAGGATAATTCAGTGAGCACACATAGAAATGTTTTGTGGACCTACAAGGACATGGTAGGTGATCTGTTGCAGGTTTGAACTGATAATATGCCTTGTTTAAGGTAATGTGAAACTCATTAAGTTCATGGAGAATCTGGATAGAGACAGGTCTGAATATATGATAGGCACTGAAATCTGATAAAGAGGTTGCAGAAAAGCTGTGAAGTCTGGCAATTTATTATTAAGATTTCTGGCTTTGAGCAGAGCAGCCTTGATGTAGTCCTGATTAGAATTTACTGCAAATCATTTTGTTATATTGGAATGTCCAGAAGGCAGACTTTGCCTAAAAATGGCACTATGGGGAGCAGGAAGTGCTTTGGCCACTATGCAGATGCTAAAATCCAAATATCTGGTGCAGTGCGAATAAAGACCAGGATCCAAATGGAAAATGCACCAAACAAGCCTGTATATGAACTCCATTTATTGCAGTAAAAATACACCAAGATTAAGCGCTTTCGTCTTTCACATAGAAGACTTCATCAGAATAAAGCACACTGATTCAAGAACAATTTTTATACCAGTACATGTTACATAATAGATAAAATTGAGACAATGGTATTGTCAAAAAAGTCACATGTAAAATGGTCACATGAGCAGTATTAAACACACAGGATGTTAATATTCAAGCCAACTTAGCTTTTTTACAAATAAAACACTGTTATGTATTAAATACCTTCAGCATATGCTTAAAAATGCAGGCACAGTAATGCATGTAAAAATGCTAACATACTAAAGTTTCATAGATTTTTCTTTCAGGGCTAGAAGTATTGTCAAAGAATCATTTATACCTGGTGGAAAATTAGCTGCTAGTCTGAGTTGCCAAACTAGCTATTTTTTACTTTATAAATTCTTCCAGTCACCCCCCCCCCAAAATCTCTGTCCACAGTATCCAAAATACCAAATGTAAAACATTTAAAATTAGAACAAGTGAGAGAATGCCTATATAATGCACTTGTATCCTTCTTGTTTTTAACATCATATATGTGCTCATAGATTCTGCTTTTCAACACCTTCTCCATTTTCCCAACATAGAATCCGTTGCACTTATCACATAGAGCAAGGTACACCACTCTGGTGGTAAAACAATTTCCTTTCTTGAATATAACCTTAGATGCCATCTTATTAGCTGGGTGGGTTTGAGGTGCTTTGAAAATATTAGTACATTGGGAGTACCTCCCACAAGGTGTTGTACCACAACCACCTTCTATCAGTAAATTCAACTTGTTTTCCATAAGATGTTTAATATTCATGCCCACCTTGCTGATAAAAACTGGTTTATCTCCCACTGCAGGTAACACATCTTTATTTACCCTAAATATACTCCAGTTCTCTTTTAATATGTTTTTCACTTCATATGATATAGGACTGTATTGCACTATACATGCATGCTCATAAATCTTCGTTTCACCAAGATCTGTGGGGGCTATATTAGTTAATGGGTGGTTTCCTAACAGGGGCTTATATTTTTTTCCCCATCCTGTGTAAACCTCCTCAATAATTTGTTCCACCATCTGTTTGGGTTATCCCCTTTCTAAAAACAGATCTCTTAATGTGAAAAAATTCTGCCTTACATCACTCAATTCCGAAGTCATGCGTTGAATTCTTATAGCCTGTCCTTTGACTAAGCTCTTTTTCTGTGAAAGTGGATGGTTGCTCATATAATGAAGGTAAGAATTACAAAAAGTACTCTTACGAAATATGTTAGATTTGAAACCTGTACGTGTATGGAAAATTGCCATGTCCAAGTAATGTATACCTCTAGTGTTGTAGTTATATGCAAATTCCAAAAATTAGGTAGTTTTCTCCAGGTGGTTAATAAAGCCAGGGTTATCTTTCACTTTTCCCTTCACAAAATAAAGATATCATCCAAAAACCTGAAATATAACTGGATGTTGTTCCAAAATTCTTTGTGAAATACATATCTTAATTCCCAACCGAATAGTACTATATTTGCATATATAGGGGCACAGGCAGCCCCCATGGCAACTCCTCTTGTTTGTTGGAAATACTGACCCTCAAAGAATAAAAAATATGTGATACGTGCAATGGATTCTATGTTGGGAAAACAGAGAGGGCATTGAAAAGCAGAATCTATGAGCACATATCTGATGTTGAAAACAAGAAAGATACAAGTGCATTATATAGGCATTCCCTCGCTTGTTCTAATTGTAAAGGTTTTAAATTTGGTATTTTGGATACTGTGGGCATAGATTTGAGGGGGGGGGGTGACTGGAAGAATTTATTAAGTAAAAAAAGAGCTGGTTTGTCAACTCAGACTTGCAGCTAATTTTCCACCAGGTATAAATGATTCTTTGACAATACGTCCAGCCCTGAAAGAAAAATCTATGAAATTTTAACATTTTTACATGCATTACTGTGACTCCCGCGGTGGTGGTGCTGCGGTAGCATTGTTGCCTCACAGTAAGACGCTGACCGGTTTGACTCCAAGCTAGAGTGTCTTCTGCGTGGAGACATGCATGGATGGGCGTACCTTCGTTGAAGGTTGTGCGTCAGGGCTGGCAACTCGGCACGTAAAAATCAACTGCCAATGATTAGCGGACCGGAGTTCCGCTGTGGCAACCCCTAATCGGGAAAAGCTGAAAGACACAACAACAACAACATGCATTACTGTGACTGGATTTTTAAACATATGCTGAAGGTATTTAATATATAACAGTGTTTTATTTGTAAAAAGCTAATTTGGCTTGAATATTAACATCCTGTGTATTTAATATTGCTCATGTGACCATTTTACATGTGACTTTTTTTGACAATACCATTAGCTCAATTTTATCTATTATGTAATATGGACTGGTATAAAAATGGTTCTTGAATCAGTGTGCTTTATTCTGATGAAGTCTTCTATGTGAAAGACGAAAGCGCTTAATCTTGGTGTGTTTTTACTGCAATAAACGTAGTTCGTATACAGGCTTGTTTGGTGCGTTTTCCATTTGGTCACTATGCAGATGTTGTTAAGCAAAAACTACAGACCATTCTTGGTGAAGCAAGTAGGGTCATCAGTCATCTTGTCTCAAGCTGACATATACTGGACTCCCCCTAGAAGCATTTCCCCCTGCATGTCCTTCTGGGTTGATCACCTCAGGTTGTCCACCAGGTTATAATCGTAACTGTCTTGTTTGAGGGACTGTAGGGCTCTCACGATGTCACAGATCCTGGCACTAGAAAGACAGTTAACTGTCTCATTTCCTTTGCTCAGTCTAAAGAGTGTAGAATCAGTGCACCTAATGAGGGAGTCACTAACTGCTAGCACACCTACTTGGATGCACAGACATAGGGGCAGTGGAAGGTACACAGTCTGTAGCCTGGTGATTTATTGAGTTATGTGAGTGCAGTGGAGCTGTGTTAGTGGCTTATTGCTGATGCTGTTAGACTTGATTCTTGGAGGCTTGGGGAGTGATTTTCTTAGCACCTCAGCATATGCTGGTATACTGTGATCTAGACGTTTATGGGGTCTTCTATATCACTACATCGAACTGTCTGTTCAGTGAACAGCATTTCATTGGAAATGCCATTCATCAAATTCCACTCATGTGGAGGGCTGTGCCCCACCCCACCCCCGCTACTTATATATACCAACTCCAAGATCGCACTACAGTGAGGAAAGGGCAAATTTGCAGATCCTCACTGTACCGCAATCTCAGTATGAACAGTTCGATGAACGGTATGTTCGACGTACGTGCATTGAAAATGCCATTTGCTGAACTGATTTTTCGCTGAACTGATATAGACCCAATTTATGTGTTGCTTACTGACCATCTGTGTAGGTGATACACATTATACCTCTCATAAACCATGCCACATTGAGCCTGTAGTATTTGGTTATCAGTCAGCATTAGGCAGTTCCTATACTGTCTCTGAGTACCAGCTGCAATTAGGCTGGTAGCAGAAGGGATAATGACTGAACAAATGAGACTTTTTTTTGGCCCATTTACATGGTCATAACTTAAGAACCTTCCAGTGTCTTTACCTGTGGATTCCAAATTAACATTCTTAAAGCTATATAAATCAATAAAGACCGGTTATATTTTTTGTCAGTACTTTTTGCATTGGAGGCACATAAAATCAAAGCAGTTTTCCACTTTTTGTTTGTTCCCTTGGCACTCCTGTTTTTTGCTGTTGTACATTCCCACAGATGCTCACCTGATTCATAGTAATCCCAGGGCACTTTCTGATTTTAGTCTGATGACTCATTGAATGCATTTTAGACAAAATACTTTCTTTAATTCAGACATATGTAGCATATCCTAACTAAAAACACAGCTAGCAGCACATGATTCCACATTACCTATATCTATGTATGTGTATAACTAGGAAATTCATTTTTCATCAACATGCACAAATACCAACATGGAAATCATCAGACTCACAACATTGAATCAAGAAAACATCAATCCATAAAGGATCGAAACAACTTCAAAAACAGTGTTTTTGTAGGGAGGCAAGTCCACATACTGTGTGTGGGGGGGGGGGGGGTTGTGCCCTCCCACTCCCTGCAACTTATATATACCAATTCAAAGATTGCAGTCCAGTGGGGAAAATGGCATATTCCCTGATCCCAACAGTACTGCAATCTTATAATGGCAAAGTCAGTACATTTTGATCTGCTGATATTCGATCAGTTGTACTGGCACTGTCATCTTTGATGAGTTCGTTAGTCAACAAAGGATTCTACACCCCTATATCTATGTCTATATCTGACTGTTATTCTTCTGTCATAAATATAGATGTGTGTGTGTGTGTGTGTGTGTGTGTGTGTGTGTGTGTGTGTGTGTGTGTGTGTGTGCGTGTGTGTATGTGTATGTGTATGTGTGTGTATATATATAGATATATATATATGCATGTGCAAGCGTACAACATTCCCTCTTCTTCTAAGTTTAGTACCTATCACTCATTCAGATTCTCTGGAAATGCTGCCAGTATATACATGTTTATCAGCAATCTCATCCCCTCTCAACAAATTCACACTACATCTGCCTCAAATTTTTAGAAATCCTACTATCAAGAAACAAATCTAATTATCATATTACTGATAGCTATAGATCCCCATTCTATGTCACCTAGTGATCATATTATTGATCTAGACCAATGGAACAGTGCCTATCCTATTAAGCCTAATACTTTTATCCTTGGAGGCTTCATCTACCCATCTGTAAACTGTCAAAATATATACGTCAACTAATAAACATGCCCAGACTTTGAAAATGCCAACTCTCTGGATCATTTTTTCCTTCCCTACTAGAGATTCTAATCTCCTAAACCTTATTCTTACCAGCATTGCTTATGTTTGCAGTGTACCTAAAATCACCTCTTCTCTATTAAAATCTGATCACCATGCTATCGTATTCTCCCTAAAATATAAACATGGGTCAGCTATGAGTGCTACTGGATCCATGGACTTCTCCATGGCAAACCCATTATCAACCTCTGAAGACCTAAGGAAATGTAACAGTTTCCTCCCAATGGTGAACCTACTAACAAGGCTGCCTTATATACCACAGTCTTCTGCTCTCATCTAAATTCCTGCATATAAACTTTCAAACCTATCTGTCACAACTACAAAGGAAATTTCAAAAATAAGTCTTTATGGTGGATATGGAAATAAGCAAGCTGTGCAGTAAAAACAAATATTCCTGCAATAAGTTCAAGTCTACCCATTTCAAAACAAAGAACTTAAATGTGTTTGTAATGATCTCGGGAATACAACACAACAATGTAAGGCTAGATATGAAATAGATGTCACCATTTCCATCAAGGATAATCACAAGGTCCTCTTTAACTATAATAGAAAACTCAGAAATAACACCCAGAACTTGCACAGAACTTATTTCAAATGGCATTTCTCACTCTGACTGTGGACACATTGCTAATATACTCACAGTTAAATTTAGTTCATATTTCTTCCTGACCCCCACTCCCACAGCCATTTTCTCATTCTTATGCAGTCTCTTCCTCATCTATTATCTCCTCTGAATAGGTCCTATATCTCTTTGCTAAAAAAGACAAGATTGCTAGCTGTATAGGTCATGACAATATTTTCAGCTGTCTCTTACTCATCTCTAAACACTGCCTTATCAACCCTCACCTCAGCATTAGTCTCTCCACTGAGTACGTACCTGAAACATAGAGAGCAGCCCTTGTCCCTCCATAAGGATGGCTCTTCTACAGACCCTGAAAACTACAGATCGATTAATCTTGCCAGTGTTGTTTGTAAGATTGTGTTAGATACCCCAGCTGAGCTCATAAACAACAATATTGGAAACCTACAATCCAATGACCTAAATCAATCTGGCTTCATAGATAGATCCTACTTACTTAATCTTTAATAAGGTCACTGATGCCCTAAACAATGGTTAGTCTGTCCACACTGCCTACTTAGATTTTGCTAAAGCCTTCAGCACTATTTTCCACTCTGGTATTGTTAACAAGCTTATACTCTATTTGTCCTGCAAGATAGCTGCCTTTTTGACAGGACTCATATTGTGAAGACTAGTAGTAATTCATCTTCAAAACAATTTGTCACTAGTGGTTCTCCCACAGGGCACCATGCTTGGGCCCTCTATTCTCTGGGATTTCCTTTTCTGATGTAAGTATTAAGTCTGTGTGCTTAAAGGTGTATAAGGCTAGGGATCATATAGTTACTATGATCACTTGACTGGTATGTTCCTATGTCCCAACATCAAGATTAATGGCAAAGGTCTATGGCTAAACCAAGTTTGTTGATGACTGCAAGCTAGGTGCTGTTATAAGCTCTCTTCCAGACAGCCATATGTAGCAAGAAGAGTTAAACAAAACCAGTGCTTTTTGTAAAATTTAGCACAGTACTTTTTGGGAAGCAACAATACCTCAGTGCTTACTGTATAAATGTCATCAGCCCCTCCTCAAAATTGATACCATTAATAGGCACGTGCACATTCATGAACAACAAACTATCTTTCAACTATCATGCTTCAACCAAAATGCAGAAATCATTCTACCTTGGTCAGTTTTATTACTATAGGTATATCTTCCATATCTAAAGAGGTTATCATCCCCACCACTCTGCCCTTCATAGGCCTATAATAAAAATACAACACTCCCATTGGCATGTACTTTATCACACATATAGCCCAATTTCAAAATGAACATTTCCAAACAAAAAAATCAGATTTAGATTCTTGAGCAATTCAGATAGATTAAGCACCTTGTCATTCTGCTCTGCTCTTATAGATTCCTGTGACACCCCTGCACTGGCCCAGTAATCAAGGAGCCTCAATCCTCACCACTAGCACCAGTGAGGGGCATGCACATTGGGAAGGATAACAAGTACACACACAGTAAAATACAATTTCCCTTAAGAGCACACAGAGATCATAGTCAGTCTGGTACTGGTTTCTCCCTTTCTCTCCTGATCGCCAATAAGACTCCTTACTGGCACAGCTATAGGGTACAGATCTCAGCCTAGTGGACAAGCCAAAACCTCCAGCACCCTCTCTGTCCAGCCAGTGCTTCATGTTCCTGCCCAAGTAGCTGACTCACACACACTTTGAGATCTGAGTTATAAACAACACACAGACACTCCTGAGAAGGGCTGTCACATGTTCTCCAGCTATGCCCCCTTCTCTCCAGACTATAAGGTAGAAATCACTGCCACCAACCACTAATATCAGCTATTAATAAGGCCCTTCCCAAAGTGTGACCAATTTCACTGTGTAATATTACTGTTATCCAAATAGTAAGTGTATTGTAAGAACAGCAAGACTATTGGAGTGGCTTGGACAGTATCACTAAATACATGCAATGTACTCTAAGAGTTTAAATTATCTCTATACAAAACAGCCACAATTGAAAAGTTTAAAAATATTTAATAATAAATAATAAAACCGCAAAAACAATACTTATTACTTCAGTACAATGACATTATAGAGTTCAGAAATCACGGGAAAATGCTTTAAAATAATACCGTAGAATAGTCTGACATAAATATAGAAAACAGCTAAACTAATCTGGTTATCTCTGTCTATCCCTAAGAGAAATCACTGTTCTAAATAAATATCTTACTTATAGAGCAAAGGCAGAGTGCTGGTGAGTTCATGTGTTCAAGTTCAGACAAAATACAAAATGCTCTTTCTCTCTGAGAAAGTCTTAAATTGATAACACAGTACTGCTGAGTCATTTCAGATTACATCATTCTTAACATAGGTTCATAGGTTCAAAGGTAGGTACTAGGCTATCGGCCCTAGGGCCCATACAAGCCTAGCCAAAAAATGTACCCTGGCTTTCACCACCCAAGAAATTTATTTTCCTGTGCCCCTGTCAAGTAGAGCCACAGAAGTGATCCCCGAGGTGAATTTCCCATTTCCCATCCAACCATCAAGATTTTTCTTGAAGAGTGCTAATGAGGAGCTCTGTTTGACATAGATAGGTAGTCTGTTCCAGAGTATGGGAAGTCTCTGGGACAGGAATCTATCCCTCCAGCATGTTCTGTTTATTGTGGTGACAAGGTTTAGGTCCCTAGAGTGTGTAGCTCGGAGGGATTGGGATTTCTTTAAGTGGAGCATGTCCAACAGCTCTGGGTTTGACATAGCTTTGTATGTTAGGCAGAGATCACCCCTGAGTAGGCGATATGCGATGGAGTAAAGCTGTAGTTTTTTGAGACGGTCTGCATAGGGCATTTGTTTGAAGCCAGTAATCCTCTTTGTGAGGTATTCCTGTGGTCTTTCCAGTTGTTGTAGATGTCTTGTGAGGTACATATCAAAAGGAGCATTGTACTCTATAATGGATCTAATGAGTGATAAGTAGAGGGGAACAATTACTGCTTTTTTCTGCATGAGAATCCTTTTGTGATGAGATGAGCCATGTAGAAAGATTTCCTGACCACTGTGGCAATGTGATTATCAAAGGAGAGACTACTGTCCACCTGTGTCCCAAGGTCTCTTATCACATTTTCGGCATTAAGTAGACTACCAGCTATATGGTAGTTCATGGGTACAGAGTTTTTACCAAAGGGGATGACAATACACATTTTGGCATTGAGCTTCAGGCCATGGCTTTGACACCAGGTATCTGTCTCAGTGAGGCCCTTTTGTAGTTTGTCCACATCATTAGGAGTTTTGATTATGGCTCCTAGTTTGCAGTCATCTGCAAACTTTGTTAGCCAAAGACCTTCTGTGTTGGCCTGCACTTCAGAGAAGTAGATATCAAACATGAGAGGACCCAGGACTGAACCCTGTGGTATTCCACTTGTCACTGGTCTGATGTCGGATTTGGAATCCGCTACTTTCACAGTGTGGGTTCTGTCCATGAGCCAGTTGGCAACCCATCTTGTGACATAGGGATTTATACCTAGTTTAGTGAGCTTATCTATAATTCCAGAGTGGGGGGTGGTGTTGAAAGCCTTGGCGAGATCTAGATAAGCTGTGTGAACCATTTTACCCTCATCTATGGCTTTGGTGACTGCTTCAAAGAAGTCAATCAGGTTTAGGAGACATGATCTGCCTTTTACAAATCCAAAGTGGGTAGGGTCCAGAGTTTGGAGATTACCAATGTCTTTGTTTATGAGTTCCATGATGATACATTCCATGGCCTTGCAGACCAGGCTCATCAGGCTAATGGGGCGGTAGTTCCCGGGGTCCGTCGTGGCTCCCCCTTTGTGGAGTGGGATAACCGTCGCGGTGTGCCATTCAGTGGATACAAAGCCTGAGGTGAGGCAATGATTGAACATGGTACTTAGTTAGGGTGCCAGTTCATTCTGTAGTTCGTGTAGAACGCAGCCTGGGATATTGTCAGGTCCCATGGATGCTGTGTTCTTGGCTTTGGAGAGTGTGTTTTTTACCTGTGCAGCCGTGATTGTAGGAACTTTGCATTCTTCCGGTATAGAGATGGGCCTTCTAGGGAGTGAGAAGGGGGTAAAGTTAGCACTGAACCTATCTGCTAGGATGTTGGCAATATCAGCTGGTTCTGTATATTTAGTGCCATTGTGCTGTAACTCAGAGCAGATCTGAGTGTTCCCATTTAGATTCTTGACATAGCTATAGAATGCTTTATGGCTGTCTTTAGAGTCAGTGGCAATTTTGTTTTCGTAGCTAGCTTTGGAGGATTTTATGAGGGATCACAGCTTCTTACTGAGGTTGACCAGGGAGTTCCTCCAGTCATGGGATTTTACTCTTTTTTGCAACAGTTTCTTTCTTCTGTTGTAGAGTTTGTTTATTGGCAGAGGACCACCAGATTGGCTTCCTTTTTTTGGAGGATAACATCTTGGTTCTATTAGGGATAGCATGATCCATGCACTCGTGTAAGTGCTTATAAAGTGCATTTGTGTAGGATTCGACAGTCATATCTCTATTGTCCGTCTGCATGGGTGTCATGAAGTTTGCCACTTCTGTCTTAAGAAGTGTGAAGTTGGCTTTGGAGAAGTTTTTTACAATGGTTTCCCTAATTGGGGCTGGGGGTGGGATGTGGATGTCTAGGCTGATTAGCTTGTGGTCAGATCTGATCAACGAGGAATTGACCTCTGGTGTGGAACACTGGTTTCCCATGTTGGTAATGACTGGGTCTAGGATATTGCTGCCCCTGGTGGGGGTATGAATAAGTTGATCCAAGGCGTTGGGATTTATGAATTCTAGAAAACGTTGAGCAAAAGAGTTGGTACATG
Organism: Protopterus annectens; assembly: GCF_019279795.1. Taxonomy (NCBI): domain Eukaryota; kingdom Metazoa; phylum Chordata; order Ceratodontiformes; family Protopteridae; genus Protopterus; species Protopterus annectens. The sequence goes on from NC_056725.1 coordinate 1,670,667,844, forward strand.
AGTAGTTTTCCCAGTTAATGGTGGGGTAGTTGAAATCGCCCATTATTAGGGTGTTGGGTTTTACCCTAATACTTTCCAGTGTATCAAGAAATGAGGAGTATGAACCCTGGGGCATGGTTAACGGTTCTAATTTAGTTTCTCAAGCTAACAGAAACTCAAAATTTCCTTTTGTAATCTGCACCTCCAGGAAGCCACAGCAATAAAAGACATTTTACATGTAAAATCTAGTAATAAACTCTTGTCCTAAAACGATAGAAATAATTCCTTAGACCAGACATCCTGTCTCTGAGCTTGAGGTCAGTCATACAATGCTTGACTTATCAGCTTTTGTCCAGCAGGCTGCACTGTGGTTACATTTTTGAAGCTCAGTACAACATATACTTTAATCATAACATACAGTTCTTCTTACATTTGCAAAGCAAGCCTGTGGATTACATTAATATTTACAATGACATAGAATTATTTACAAAATTCTATCTAGCTAGGCTGGCAGCCTTGACATATCTTTCCCTCCCCCGGGAGAACTCAAGCTAGTTTTTCAAGTGAACCTTGAGAAACGTGCATTTTGTATTTGTCTCTGGACCTGTAAGCATCTCACCAGCACTTGCCTTGCCCTGTAAGTAAGACTTAGATCATAGTATCTCTCTTAGAGATAGATAAGAAAATAGTAAGATCAGTCTAGATGTTTTCTGTATTTATGTGAGACTGTCCTGCAATCTTGTTTTAAAGTATTTCCTGTGATTCTAAACTCTGTTGTCACTATATTTGGTTATTGAGAATTGCCTTGTTCTGTTATTATTTATTATTAAATATATGTAAACCTTTTAATTGTGGCTGGTTTGTGCTGGTCTATATAAGCTCTTAGATTACTTGCATATGTATTTGGCGATACTATATAGGCCACTCCTAAATAGTCTTAAACGTTCTGATCACACTAACCATTTGGATAACAGTAACATTACACAGTAGAATTGGTCACTCTTTAGGAAGGGCCTATTAGTAGTTGATAAGTAAGAGTGGTTGGTGGCAGCTGGTGCTACCTTATAGTCTGGGTAGAAGGAGGCATAGTTAGTGAACCTGTGCCAGCCTTCCCCAGGAGTGTCTGTGCATTTGTATATAAATCAGATCTCAAAGTGTGTGCGTGTGTCAACTACTTGGGCAGGAACATGAAGCACTGGTTGGACAGAGAGGGTGCTGGACATTTTGGCTTGACTACTTGGCTGCGATCTTAACCCTATAGCTGTGCCAGTGTGGAGTCTTATTGGGGATCTGGAGAGAGAAAGAGTGAAACCAGCCCCAGACTGACTGTGATCACTGTGTGCTCTTAAGGGAAATTGTACTTTATTCTGTGTGTGTGTGTGTGTGTGTGTGTGTGTGTGTGTGTGTGTGTGTGTGTGTGTGTGTGTGTGTGTGTGTGTGTGTGTGTCTGTGTGTACTTCTCATACTCCCAATGTGCACATCCCTCACTGGTGTTAGTGGTGAAGATTGAGGCTCCTTGATTACTGGGCCAGTGCAGGGGCATCACGGTCATAAAATAATTACATTCCTTCACATTTCAAGACTAGTAATTATTTCACCCTAGAGACAATACAGAAAGCTCCCTAGTTTTAGACATCATGTCTCCTTGCTGCATTGAAACTGTAAGATACCATCTTTTATGGATTTGTCATAAAGTAATTTATTTTTTTGAAGTTAACCTCCTGTATTCCATTTTCCACTGTTAAAATATGTACATTTAAATAGTCACAATAGTGCATGTGCATTTCTGTTATTTTCCAGTAGGGCACACTGTGGTTACATTTTAAGCACAAGCACTTTATAAAATACGTTTTTAACACACATCTGTACAAACCAGTTTGATATACATGTGGCATACAGTTCTAATACATTTGCAACACAAACATCTTACACAAATCATTTTGATATTCACCAATAACATAATTATTTACAAAAACACACCCCCATATTATTTATTTAAACTAAAGTATTTAAGAACATCAGTATAGTACCTGAATCATCATCATCATCCCCCTTTTTCCCATTTTATCTACATGGGGTCATGGTATCGTGTTAACTGTCCGCAACTTTCTTGATTTGGTGCCACACTTCTGCCTTCTTCAACACTCATGCCTGAATGTCGCAGATCTTCTTTCACACAATCCATCCACCTCTTTGCTGGATGTCCTCACTTCCTCTTACCTTCTTCCTGTATGTCCCAAATCTTCCTCACCGGATTGTCTTCTGCTTTTCTGCACATGTCCAAACCACTGTAATCTATTCTCTTTGATATTTTCTGCAATTGGAGCTATTTTGGCTTCTGCTCTTATGTCCTCATTTCTTCATCTGTCCCACAGTGTACATCATACCTCCCTTCTCAGGCACTTCATTTCCATCACCTCTAGCTTCTTCAACTGTTCTGCCTTTACTGCCCAGGTTTCTGTACCTTACAGTAGTACTGGTCACACCACTGTCTTGCACACCTTACTTTTCATCTTATTTGGCATTCCTCTGTCATAGACTACACCTGACACTCCATGCCAGTTGGCTGCAGCCCCTTTGATTCTAGCTTTGACCTCTTCATTCAGACTTCCCTTCTTCTCAACCACCCCTCCCAGATATGTGAAGCTGTTTACCTGTTCCACTATCTTTCCTTCTATCTCTATTCTCAGCCTCTTCTGATTTCCCCATTTTGCTGCCATTACCACTGTCTTATCTGTGCTTAGGTTCATCCCATGTGCCTTCAGTTTTGCATTCTATTCTCCTATCCTTTGCTGAAGTTCTAGCTCAGAGTCTGTCTGTAATGCCACATCATCTGCATACAGCAACTTTGTTGATCTGTCCCCTTCAACCTGTTTCTAATGTAGTCCATCACCAGTATGAACAGCAGTGGGCTCAGAGCTGAACTCTGGTGTACACCTACTCCCAACACTGTTCATACTTGAGTCATTAGGTCCTTGTACATAGCCTGCACTAATTCTACCAATGTTTCTGGGACTTCGAACCACCGCAATACTGCCCAGATCAGCTTTCTTGGGACCTTGTCATATGCTTTCTCCAAGTCTGAGAATGCCCAGTTGGACTCTCTCCTCATCTCTAGCTTCTTCTCAAGTATCTGTCTCACTGCAAACTTTGGATCAATTGTGCTGCATCCTGATCTGAATCTGAACTGCTCATCTCCCATCTTACATTTGACTGCTCTGCATATCGGTTTATCAATCACTCTCTCCAGAACTTTCATGTAATTTGATAGGAGTTTGATGCCTCTGCACTGCCCTCAGTTGTGGATGTGATATGAATTTCTTAATTTTTGTTTGGTGTAAAATAAGTACATCAAGCTTCAACTGATTTCAGTCCATTTGAACTGTTATATGACAGACACCCCCAAGGGTTGCTAAATATAGCAAAAGAAATTGGAAAGAAGAAAATACTTTTTTCAAAAGTGTGACAGGACATTTTGCAGGAATGCAGCATAGGCCAGCAATTAAGGATCATATGGAGAGAGCACATGAAACACAACATAGAATTAAAAATAGAGTTCAAAACATGGGACTGAGTCTTTGTGTTAGTACTATTGCAGTAAACACCTTTCTTGCCAAGCTGCAATGACATTTTCAAGTGATGAATTGAATGAAAAAAGAAGGGAAGTGAATTATAAAGTGAAACTACCTGTTAAAAGGAACCCAGAACAATTGTATCACATAAAAATTTTAAATCCTTGCAGAGAAACTGAAATTTCTGTAGTGAGCCTGTTTGCTGAAAAAGGTAAAAACCCCATAGCATGTCCGAAAGTCAAGATAGGTGAGATATTGCCAGTAGCCCTGAGACATGAAGTTAAAGAATTTGTACTCAGAATCAAGCACATACTTTTCTCAATTATCTGGTAATTAATCGTGTGTGTGTGTGTGTGTGTGTGTGTGTGTGTGTGTGTGTGTGTGTGTGTGTGTGTGTGTGTGTGTGTGTGTGTGTGTGTGTGTGTGTGTGTGTGTGTGTGTGTGTGTATATATATATATATATATATATATATATATACATATATATATATATATATATATATATATATATATATATATTGTGTTTTCCTGAAGATTACTGTGCATGGAATACTGATTGGCCTTTTTAAGAATTGTGTTGCAATTTGTATATGTTATAAGATAAAAGTAATAAAGTGGCTAAAAAAAGTAGATGGATATGTATGCCAATAGCCAAGCAAATCTGCTATTGCAGTTTTGGCATATTTCATATTTCTGAAGTGCTCGAGTCTGATAAATGTGCTTTTTTCATCAGTGAGGAATTTGTACAGTTTATGAAGAGAAATTGAAATAATCATATGACTACTATGTCATTTCATAACAAAGAAAATGCCCATAAGGGCAAACAGCAATGTCTAAAATCTAATTTATTAAAGCAATACCTGACCGCTTTTGTTCTGACAGTTGCAGAACTTCATCAGAGTAAACAGATTACTTGAGTCATCATATATTTAATGTATGACCCAATCACAGCAGAACAAGTAAATTAATTCAATTAAATCAATTATCTCTTAATGGTAAAAAAACAGGAATGTTGAAATACACACAATTCTGAAATTAATAATAAAACAAACGTGTAAATAATAATGACAGATTTAAAATAGTACAAATAAAGGAAGCAAAATCACAAGAATGAAATAAATAAATTAAATAAATCTTCATAATCCAGTCATAGGTTCATAGCCCTAAATTTAAGCCAATTGACTGAGATGTGCCAAGCCAAAGGACTGGGGTATACCTACCTGACTAATGCAAAGATGATAATGGCCTTAGTCACAGCTGCATCACAGAGCACCAACCAGGAGGGGAATCAGACTGGCCTTGGGGAGGTACAAACATCAGAAAATGGACAGTTCAAGTTTTCCACGGAGGACTTAAAAATCCATCTGGAGTTAAGGAGACTTTAACTGGAGGTCAAATGTTTGGTAATAGAAGCAGCAAAGAGACTGAGACATCTGAAGAATGAGGAAAGTGAGAAACTCCAATGACTGGAAGCTGAGGAGAATGAGAGGCAGAGACAACATGAGAAGGAGATGCTGACTCTTCGCCAGGGTCATGGAGGTAATGGGGAAGGAAATAACCAAACCCCAGAAGCAACAAAGGACAGTAAATATCTTCCACAATTTACAGAGGGGGATAATTGTGATAGTTTCATTCATACATTTGAAAGGGTATGTAAACAGTATAATGTTGACCAAGGGCTCTGACCTCCTTAGTCCTTGATAAAGCTGTAACTGCTATTTCTTAATTGTCTGATACTGATTGCTTAAATTATAATACTGTTAAAAATTGTCTGTTAGAGTGTTTTAAGTTAACACCTGAAGCTTATAGGAAAAGGTTTTGTGAGCATGATGCAAGGCAGATGAAAGTGTGTGTGAATATATTGCTGAGTTAAGCACTTATTTTCATAGATGGGTGAGTGGGTGTCAGGTCACCATTTTTGAAAGGCTGGCAGACCTTTTAGTGAGGGGAACAAGCCCTTAGCACTTTGCCTGAGGACATGAGAATCTGGTTAGCAGATAGGGAATTTACACTGCAGATGAGTTGGGGAAAAACAGAGATCTATACCTAGCAAGCAGGGCATCACTGCAGAGGAAAGAGATACACAGTGGTGCTCGTGGGTCTAAGGGAACCCATGGTGGGCAGCCTAAACTGCCCCAACAGACTCCGCCAGTAGCAGGGAAAACCACTAGTCTAGGTACACATCCAGGACCAAGCATTAAATGTTTTAAATGCAACCAGTGGAGCCATGTAGCATATAGATGTTCATGGAAGCAAGGTGGGGAAGAAAAGGTGGGAAAGCCAGTAAGTGGGAATGACAGAATGCCAACAGTAAGTTGTCTGGATACAACAAGGGTACCAAACAACCACAAGAGGTTATATCCTACATTAGTAGATGGAAAAGGGGCGACTTCTAAGAGAGACACAGCCTCTGACCTAACCATTGTGAAGCCTGCAATGGTTAAAGAGGAGCACTACTTCCTTGGGCAGTCTACTCCAGTCAGAGCTTTAGGAGGGACCTCATTAGAGTTCACCTTGACTGGGAAGGTATAAAAGAAAGCAAGCAAGTAGGTGTGTTTGAGGATATCCCTGCAGATGTCCTGATAGGGAATGATTTTGATAATGCAGTACCTTGTGTGCATGCCGTGACATGCAGTCAGGCTTGGAGACAAGCATGTGGGTCTGGTAGCCTGGGGGGGACCCAGATAGACTACAGACTTGAAGCCAGGACTGGTCAGGTGGTTACTTCAGGGAGGGAGCTACCCAGTAGCAGTGAGACTAAAGGTGAGCCACAGCTGCTTGTGGGTACTGATGTTCCCTTGGACAGAGTGACTGCAAGGGCAGAGGTGAGTAGTAGTAACCAGGCTGACCGTGAGGCACCACTGTCAGAGAATACCAGACTTCCTGTAGAAGGAGAGCTGGGAAAGGTTACAAAGAGAGAGTTGAGACAGGCTCAGCTCTCAGACCCTATATTGCAAGGCCTGAGGGAGGTAGCTAGTGAGGGAACTTATTCTCAAGGAAAGAGGGAAACTGTAGAATGGAACAGAGGGTTACTATACAGAGAGTGGACCCCTGAGGGAGGGCTAGAGGGTGAGAGAATACAACAGTTGGTAGTGCCTAGAGCCTACCATCTGGCACTTCTAGCCAAAGCCCATGGCATTCTCTTTGCAGGTCATATGGGCACAAAGCATACCAAGAGACATATTATGCAGAACCTTTATTAGCCTGGGATTTTCAGAGATGTAACAGGGTACTGCAGGACCTGTGAGAAGTGCCAAAAGGTAGGCAAGGTAGGTGATAAAGTTAAAGCTCCTTTGATGCCTTTGCCTGTGATTGAGGAGCCATTTCAGAGGGTAGCTATGGATATTGTGGGGCTTCTCAGTACCCCAAGTTCCATTTGGAAGAGGTGTATCCTAGTGGTAGTAGATTATGCTACCAGATACCCTGAGACAGTGACATTGTCCTCAATTGAGGCAGAAAAGGTGTCAAATGCTTTGTTAGAGGTTTTCAGCATTGTAGGTTTCCCAAAAGAAATACTGACTGACAGAGGTGTCAATTTCATGTCAAACTTGTCTGTGGAGGAGCTGTGGGGTGAAGCACCTAAAGACCACCCCCAGACTAATGGTCTGGTTGAGAGGTTAAACTCTACACTCAAGATCATGCTACCAGCATTTGCAGACCATTTTAATAGGGAGTGGGACAAATATTTGTCCCTTCTATTGTTTGCTTACAGAGATTTGCCCAGGAATCCACAGGTTTTTCACCCTTTGAGTTGCTGTATAGGCATAGGGTGAGGGGATCTCTAGATTTGATTTGAGATGAGTGGGAGGCCAAGTGTGAATCCCACAAGGAGTCTGTTGTGACATTTGTCCTAAACCTCAGGACAAGGCTGAGGGAGCTCATGGGCTTGGCCCAGGAGAACCTAGCAGAAGTCCAACAGCAGAAAAAGGTCTGGTATGACAGGAATCCTTGAGATAGAGAGTATGCTGTAGGGCAGCAAGTAATGGTTCTCATTCCTGTCAGACACAACAACCTGCAGCCAGCTTGGGAGGGACCCTTCAAAGTGGTAAGGAAGGTCAGTGATGTTAACTACATAGTAGAACTGCTAGGCAGGAGGCAGGGGCACAAACTGTACCATGTTAACATGATGAACTGTACCATGATTGAGAGGCCCTTGTGCTGAGTATTTGCAATGGATGGCAGGAGGGGTCTGAGGGGGATCTGGTGACTGATCTCATCACTGAGGCTTGGACGGACACCTCAGTGGAAGGAGTAGCAATGTCCCAGCAGCTATCCTCTACCCAAGTTCGAGAAATCCGAGCAGCGTTGCAGGAGTCTGGGGACATGTTCACTGGGAAACGAGGGTACACCCACCTGGTGCAGCACCATGTGGATACAGGACACCAAAGGCCTATTAAGCAGCCTCTTTATTGTGTGCCTCAGAGGGTCAAACGGACTCTGGGGGAGGAGGTACAGGAAATGTTGAAACTAGGGGTAGTCCAGGAGTCCAGCAGTCCCTGGGCCTCCCCAGTGGTGCTGGTACCAAAGAAGGATGGCACCACCAGGTTCTGTGTGGACTACAGGAAATGAAATAGTCACACAGAGTCAGATGCTTACCCCATGCCTAGGACAGATGAAGTCCAAGAGCAGCTGGGTATGGCTACTTATCTTACCACTAATCCTTCACGAACACAAACGTAGAAAACTGCAGACAGGTACCAATGAGCAGTACAGCTTCCGCCAAAAACAAGACAACTGGTAAGCCACAGGATACAAAAAGTTTAATAAAGTGAAGCGCTTTTCGTCTGCTCGAACAGCAGACTTCATCAGACAAAGTTACTGTGCTGTTGGTTACAATTTATACTTGTAATGACATCATCAATTAGCTACAATTAGACAATTAACTAAATTAAAACATCCATTAAACCTTCAAATGAGACACTTAAAGCCACATTCTCATTTGACAGAAACCTCATAGTATGACCTAGTATTTGAACCTAATAAAAATAATTTTAAAATTTGATTTAAATGAGTTCATTTAAAAACCCCACACAACTCGAAGTAAAACTAATAACCACATAAATATGACTATATTAAATATAAAGTATACATAATTTAAACTATGTACATAGTTACATGGTATTAGAACTGACTTGCAGGGCCGTACATATTACTATCGTGGCAATTCACTCCATGTCATATAAATTCTACATAATACTAAAAGAAAGACTAAAATATCCAGTCAATAGGTACAAATCTGCACTCAGTGCCTGTTCGTTCTAAATAGTTAAATTAAGCAGTGCCAGAAATTATTACTGGTTTTAGTACTTAAATCCTAAACCAATAAGTTATTTTTTCAAAAGTTAATACAAAAATCAAAGTCAGTTAGAATATAAAAAGGTGGAAGTTGGAAGGAAAAGGTCTTACCTAACTCACTAATAAGTTAGTGATATTAAGGTTGTAAAACATGAAACTATCTTATAAGACTCTTTAATTTTAAGACACTACTGATTGAACAGCTATCGTTAAGGCCTGGTTGTGCACAGGCATTCAACCTAATCTGCCATTTAAGCTCTGACTCCTCCAGTAGTAATTTGAGGGGGGCGCCTCTTTTCTTTTCTAGTACCTGGTCAATGACCATAAATTTGAAGGAATGATCGCTGAAAGAGGTTATGTGTCTAGCTAGTGCATTTTCTTCCTTCCTTCTCTTCATCGCGTACTGGTGTTCGTAGATGCGCTCTCTCAGTTTACGTTCGGTCTTCCCTACGTAAAATCCTGGGCACTTCTGACATTGTGCCAGGTATACAACCATGCCTGTGTTACAAGTTGCTCTACATCGTAGGTTAAAACAGTGACCATTTACATAAAACCTATTAGTTTCATGTATATATTTGCAATAATTGCAATTTTGGCATTTATACATGCCAGGTGTTCTTGTAAAGCTTGAAGTGGAACTTTCCAAGAGGGATTTCATATTTTTACCTCTCCTAAAAGTTATGTCCAAATGGTTACCTAATTTACTAGTTAAACTTGCATTATTACTAAAAATGAGCCAGTTTTTCTTAATAATATCTACTAAGGGGTAAATGTCAGTTGCAAAAGTAAGAATTAGTTTGGAATTACTGACAATCAATGACCCTTTACCCGTGTTAGTTAAAGTGGTCGCTGTACTAACTGGTGTCTGACATTCTACAGCAACTGTTTTACACAAGATTGGTTGGTAAATTCCTCTGTTTCTTTTGTCACTGACTTCTTTGACCAAAGCATTCAATAATTGCAAAGGGTAACCTCTGTGTGTGAACATATTGACAAGCAACTCGCACTCGCTAAAGAAGTCCTCGTCCAGACTGGTAATTCTGGCAGCCCTTACTAATTGACCTTTTATCACTGATCTTTTCTGGTAACTAGGGTGGCAACTACTATAATGCAGTAGGGAGTTAGAATATGTTCCCTTCCTGTAGATCTTAGCTAAATAGGCCTTCAAGTTGACACTCTTTGTTAACCATACATCCAAATAAGCTATTGCATCATTACTGAATGTAGATGTGAAATTCAGGAAGTCAGTAGTGGTGTTAAAATATTCTAAAACAGAAGAACTCTCTGTTTCCCCACCTTTGATCAAAATGAAGATATCGTCCAGGTAACGTGTATAATACTTAATTTTACCCATCAGTGTGACATTATTAAATACATATTCATTTTCCCAATATGCCATTACCATATTGGCTAGACTAGCCCCACAAGGGGAGCCCATAGCTACCCCTATTTTTTGAAGGTAGAAGTTATCCCCTAACATGAAAAATTGTTGTACAAAATCATGTCCAACAGATCTAAGACTAAAGCAATTTCTACTGTTGAGGCATTTTGTTTCTTTAAATAAATTGCCACCCAGTCGGTGGCAATGTTCAAAGGAATACAAGTGTATAAATCTTTTACATCAACAGTCATAAAATTGCATTGCTCGTCGAATTCTAATTCAGATATTTTAGCCAAGAATGACCACGAGTCCTTACAGATCTGATTTTCTTGTACTAAATATTTCTGTAGTATCTGGTCAACTAACTTGGCGCAAGTGTAAGTAGGGGAACCTCTACCATCTACTAGGGGGCGCATAGGGGGATCATGGAGCCCCTTATGTATCTTTGGTATCCCAAAAATACATGGGAATCTTGGGTAAATGGTCTTCAAGTAGTTAAATTGGTCTTGATCTAAACATCCATCATGAAACATCTCTTCAAGATTATTTTTAATAGTAGTATACGCTTTCCTTATTTCTGATAGAGAACTCAGTGCGTAAGCGTCCCCAACCAGGAGGTTAGTCATCCGATCGAAATAATCAGCTTTGTCAAATACTACCACACCACCACCTTTGTCTGGCTTACATATACGTAGATTGTGTGATCTTACAAACTCAATCAATTCAGATTCTTTGCTAAAATCCTTATCCTGATCGTGTCTATGTGAGGATGCAAAAGAATACCTTAAGTCAAGTTCACACATATTCTCAAAACATTGAATGGTGGGGTGTAGTGGAGGGTTAAATGTACTTGCAACCCTCAAGTTGTTATTCGCAAGGTTATTAGCGTCATTACCAAACATTAACTTAAAGTTTAATTTACGCGAAAATAGTTTAATATCAACTATTGTGTTTACCAAATTACTTTTATGCTGCGGAACATAAGAGTGGCCTTTAGCCAACAGTTCTGCCAACTCACTGCTTATTGGGACATCAGAAAAGTTGTAAATATAGAAGTCACCTGAACTATTTGTAGTAATAATAGGCTTAGAGGTCACTGTGTCTATACTGGTGTCAGAAAAGTCAAACTCAAGTTCTGGTTCTAAAGGAGCTTCCTCATTAATGGTGTTAGTAACATTAAACACAGTTGAATTATCTAAATTGTCAGCAAGTGCTAACTTAGAGTCGCTGTCTTTATGTTGTAAATTATGTTGGCCATCTGTAATGTCAGTAGGTACTCTCAAGGCCTTCGTAATTGATACCTCTGTTGGTAGCCTTGATTAGGTTGGTAGTTGTTTCGTTGCTTGGGAATCGCACCTAGACGGTTGGCATCCTGAAAACCCTGGGGATAGCCTGAAGTGTTAGGATGGCCCCCATCAGTGAGTTGAGCTCTACGGTTCTGTAGTCTCTCACTTCTTCTGATAGGTTGTTCATAGTGAAAGTCACCTTCTACTAAATCAAGATCAGGTAGTGCTGTAGTGTTGATTTGATTTAAAGAACTAGCAGTATTGCCATGTTTAGCAGTACTGCCAGATTTAGTAGCGTTAAATTCACTAGTCGGTTTTGCTCTCTGCCATACTTGAGACACTGCAGGTAAAGGGTATGCTGTACCAAGTTCATAAGCTCTACGGTCACGGTCGAGTTTCCTAATTTTATTAGATGCAAGTTTGTTCAGATAATTGTCGATACTAATAAAACTGCGACTATATTCGAACTGATACTTGACAAACTCCTCATGTTGTTTAATCTCACAGTCCAAGTTAGTTGCCACAGGACTTAACTTTATTGGATTCCATTCTACAGCGTATGGATTCGCTGTGTGCGAGATTAGACTGCATTGACACCCAACAACAAGTCTTAAAAAATATGGTCTGTGCGTTGCCAGGATGTCCTCGTAAAAAAGTGTATAACCCCACACTAGTGAACGTTAATTTTAGTTCTGAATCAGAAAATAATGATCATCGGCAAGGCGACCTTAACGCAGTTAATGCAACCGGAAGTGCAGTCGCTAACCTGGACGTTGTTGAACTGCCGGTACCTATTCCAGTTTTACCTAAGGCACCGTCGGATGAGCTCAACCAGTTTCTATCTAATTCGGCTAACGCGTTAAGGACTTCCATTACTACTGCCTCAGTACCTACAGTAGCACGTAATGACTTGAACTTGCAACCTTCTAATTTGCCCCGAACGGAATCTAATGTGTTTCCTGCACTTGGGAACTGGTTTGCTGAAGGTTTTAAACTTTCCAACAGGAGCAGCACAGCTAACCCTGACCGACTATCTTCGAATACCGACAACCCTGGGGTAACTAATTCTTCTAATATTGTGTTTAAACTAAAAGAATTTGACAAAATTTTGGTCAAAGTTAAAAAACTCCAATTAGAGATCTCATATTTTAAAGAATGTCTACTGTGTAAAGTAATACCTAAGGGGCTTAGACATTTTCAGTATCCGACTGGATTGGTCCCTAACTCTTGTTTCCATAAAGATTTAAATGAACTATTTGACAAACAAGGTTTCGAGTTATTAGAACTCATGATTAAGCATTACAGTTTATGGATAATTGACTTGATCAATGACGCTACTAACTTGGACTGTGAGATTAAACAACATGAGGAGTTTGTCAAGTATCAGTTCGAATATAGTCGCAGTTTTATTAGTATCGACAATTATCTGAACAAACTTGCATCTAATAAAATTAGGAAACTCGACCGTGACCGTAGAGCTTATGAACTTGGTACAGCATACCCTTTACCTGCAGTGTCTCAAGTATGGCAGAGAGCAAAACCGACTAGTGAATTTAACGCTACTAAATCTGGCAGTACTGCTAAACATGGCAATACTGCTAGTTCTTTAAATCAAATCAACACTACAGCACTACCTGATCTTGATTTAGTAGAAGGTGACTTTCACTATGAACAACCTATCAGAAGAAGTGAGAGACTACAGAACCGTAGAGCTCAACTCACTGATGGGGGCCATCCTAACACTTCAGGCTATCCCCAGGGTTTTCAGGATGCCAACCGTCTAGGTGCGATTCCCAAGCAACGAAACAACTACCAACCCAATCAAGGCTACCAACAGAGGTATCAATTACGAAGGCCTTGAGAGTACCTACTGACATTACAGATGGCCAACATAATTTACAACATAAAGACAGCGACTCTAAGTTAGCACTTGCTGACAATTTAGATAATTCAACTGTGTTTAATGTTACTAACACCATTAATGAGGAAGCTCCTTTAGAACCAGAACTTGAGTTTGACTTTTCTGACACCAGTATAGACACAGTGACCTCTAAGCCTATTATTACTACAAATAGTTCAGGTGACTTCTATATTTACAACTTTTCTGATGTCCCAATAAGCAGTGAGTTGGCAGAACTGTTGGCTAAAGGCCACTCTTATGTTCCGCAGCATAAAAGTAATTTGGTAAACACAATAGTTGATATTAAACTATTTTCGCGTAAATTAAACTTTAAGTTAATGTTTGGTAATGACGCTAATAACCTTGCGAATAACAACTTGAGGGTTGCAAGTACATTTAACCCTCCACTACACCCCACCATTCAATGTTTTGAGAATATGTGTGAACTTGACTTAAGGTATTCTTTTGCATCCTCACATAGACACGATCAGGATAAGGATTTTAGCAAAGAATCTGAATTGATTGAGTTTGTAAGATCACACAATCTATGTATATGTAAGCCAGACAAAGGTGGTGGTGTGGTAGTATTTGACAAAGCTGATTATTTCGATCGGATGACTAACCTCCTGGTTGGGGACGCTTACGCACTGAGTTCTCTATCAGAAATAAGGAAAGCGTATACTACTATTAAAAATAATCTTGAAGAGATGTTTCATGATGGATGTTTAGATCAAGACCAATTTAACTACTTGAAGACCATTTACCCAAGATTCCCATGTATTTTTGGGATACCAAAGATACATAAGGGGCTCCATGATCCCCCTATGCGCCCCCTAGTAGATGGTAGAGGTTCCCCTACTTACACTTGCGCCAAGTTAGTTGACCAGATACTACAGAAATATTTAGTACAAGAAAATCAGATCTGTAAGGACTCGTGGTCATTCTTGGCTAAAATATCTGAATTAGAATTCGACGAGCAATGCAATTTTATGACTGTTGATGTAAAAGATTTATACACTTGTATTCCTTTGAACATTGCCACCGACTGGGTGGCAATTTATTTAAAGAAACAAAATGCCTCAACAGTAGAAATTGCTTTAGTCTTAGATCTGTTGGACATGATTTTGTACAACAATTTTTCATGTTAGGGGATAACTTCTACCTTCAAAAATAGGGTAGCTATGGGCTCCCCTTGTGGGGCTAGTCTAGCCAATATGGTAATGGCATATTGGGAAAATGAATATGTATTTAATAATGTCACACTGATGGGTAAAATTAAGTATTATACACGTTACCTGGACGATATCTTCATTTTGATCAAAGGTGGGGAAACAGAGAGTTCTTCTGTTTTAGAATATTTTAACACCACTACTGACTTCCTGAATTTCACATCTACATTCAGTAATGATGCAATAGCTTATTTGGATGTATGGTTAACAAAGAGTGTCAACTTGAAGGCTTATTCAGCTAAGATCTACAGGAAGGGAACATATTCTAATTCCCTACTGCATTATAGTAGTTGCCACCCTAGTTACCAGAAAAGATCAGTGATAAAAGGTCAATTAGTAAGGGCTGCCAGAATTACCAGTCTGTGCGTGGTCTTCTTTAGCGAAAGCGAGTTGCTTGTCAATATGTTCACACACAGAGGTTACCCTTTGCAATTATTGAATGCTTTGGTCAAAGAAGTCAGTGACAAAAGAAACAGAGGAATTTACCAACCGATCTTGTGTAAAACAGTTGCTGTAGAATGTCAGACACCAGTTAGTACAGCGACCACTTTAACTAACACGGGTAAAGGGTCATTGATTGTCAGTAACTCCAAACTAATTCTTACCTTTGCAACTGACATTTACCCCTTAGTAGATATTATTAAGAAAAACTGGCTCATTTTTAGTAATAATGCAAGTTTAACTAGTAAATTAGGTAACCATTTGGACATAACTTTTAGGAGAGGTAAAAATATGAAATCCCTCTTAGAAAGTTCCACTTCAAGCTTTACAAGAACACCTGGCATGTATAAATGCCAAAATTGCAATTATTGCAAATATATACATGAAACTAATAGGTTTTATGTAAATGGCCACTGTTTTAACCTACGATGTAGAGCAACTTGTAACACAGGCATGGTTGTGTACCTGGCACAATGTCAGAAGTGCCCAGGATTTTACGTAGGGAAGACCGAACGTAAACTGAGAGAGCGCATCTACGAACACCAGTACGCGATGAAGAGAAGGAAGGAAGAAAATGCACTAGCTAGACACATAACCTCTTTCAGCGATCATTCCTTCAAATTTATGGTCATTGACCAGGTACTAGAAAAGAAAAGAGGCGCCCCCCTCAAATTACTACTGGAGGAGTCAGAGCTTAAATGGCAGATTAGGTTGAATGCCTGTGCACAACCAGGCCTTAACGATAGCTGTTCAATCAGTAGTGTCTTAAAATTAAAGAGTCTTATAAGATAGTTTCATGTTTTACAACCTTAATATCACTAACTTATTAGTGAGTTAGGTAAGACCTTTTCCTTCCAACTTCCACCTTTTTATATTCTAACTGACTTTTGATTTTTGTATTAACTTTTGAAAAAATAACTTATTGGTTTAGGATTTAAGTACTAAAACCAGTAATAATTTCTGGCACTGCTTAATTTAACTATTTAGAACGAACAGGCACTGAGTGCAGATTTGTACCTATTGACTGGATATTTTAGTCTTTCTTTTAGTATTATGTAGAATTTATATGACATGGAGTGAATTGCCACGATAGTAATATGTACGGCCCTGCAAGTCAGTTCTAATACCATGTAACTATGTACATAGTTTAAATTATATATACTTTATATTTAATATAGTCATATTTATGTGGTTATTAGTTTTACTCGAGTTGTGTGGGGTTTTTAAATGAACTCATTTAAATCAAATTTTAAAATTATTTTTATTAGGTTCAAATACTAGGTCATACTATGAGGTTTCTGTCAAATGAGAATGTGGCTTTAAGTGTCTCATTTGAAGGTTTAATGGATGTTTTAATTTAGTTAATTGTCTAATTGTAGCTAATTGATGATGTCATTACAAGTATAAATTGTAACCAACAGCACAGTAACTTTGTCTGATGAAGTCTGCTGTTCGAGCAGACGAAAAGCGCTTCACTTTATTAAACTTTTTGTATCCTGTGGCTTACTAGTTGTCTTGTTTTTGGCGGAAGCTGTACTGCTCATTGGTACCTGTCTGCAGTTTTCTACGTATCTTACCACCATTGATCTTACCAAGGGTTACTAGCAGGTGCCCTTGACTCCCAATGTTAGAGAGAGGTCAGCCTTTGTGATTCCTTTCTGCTTGTATGAGTTCACAAAAATGCCCTTTGGGAAGAAAAATGCCTCAGTGACTTTCCAGAGGCTGGTAAATCATATCCTAGCAAAAGCAGGAGATTTTGCCCTTGCTTACATGGATGATATTACCATCTACAGTAATTCCTGGCAGGAGCACCTTCAGCATTTCAGGGAGGTGCTGGACAGACTACAGAGGGCAGGGTTGACCATTAAGCCCAGTAAATGTCGGTGGGTATGGCAGAGGTCTCCTGCCTGAGACGTAGAGTGGGGAGGGGTAAGATCAGGCCAGAACCTTCCAAAGTGGAAGCCATCCAGGTATGGCCTGCCTCTGTTACCAAAAAGCAGGTGAGGGCATTCTTAGGGACAGCAGGGTACTACAGAAAGTTTGTCCCCAATTATAGTTCCAGATCTGCTCCCCTCACAGCCCTGACAAGGAAAAACAAGCCAGATAAGGTAGTATGGACCACAGCATGTGAACAGGCATTCCAGAAGCTTAAAGGAGTTTTGGGAGGACCCCCTGCATTACCCAGTTCATATTACAGCAAATAATTTGTTATGCAGGTGGATGCTTCTAACCATAGGGTGGGGGCATACTCAGCCAGGTTTCCTCGGAGGGAGAAGAGCACCCAGTGGTTTATCTCAGCCATACATTCCAACCCAGGGAGGAATGTTATGCATCTGTAGAAACGGAATGTCTAGCCATAGTGTGGGCACTGCAGAAACTTCACCCTTATCTGTATGGAAGGAAATTTGCTGTAGTTACAGACCACAATCCCTTAACATGGCTACATCGAGCCAGCCAGCAAAATTCCAAGTTACTAATGTGGAGCCTAGGGTTGCAGGCATATGATATGATATGATAGTGGAGCACTGCAGTGGGGTTAGTAATTCCAATACAGATGAGCTCTCAAGACAAGGAATGGGGTAAGATATTCCCAGATAGGCTGAACCCACTCAAGCAGTGTGTCTACTTGAAATACTAGCTTGAGCCTTCGGTGGGGGGGGAGAAGTGTAACAAAAGGAGATACTGCCAGCCCAGCTATCTGGAATTTTGTAAATAATTATGTCATTTGAATACTAATATGATTTATATAGAAGTGTGACAGAAGGAGATACTGCCAGCCCAGCTATCTGGAATTTTGCAAGTGGTTGTGTGTTATTTGTGAATATCAGCATGATGCAATTGCTTATGTTACAACTGTATTAGAACTGTATGTCATATTGTGCAGATATGTGCGGAAGAGATATTTTGTAAAATACTGAGCATAAATGTATATACACTATTGTAACTGTTTAGATGTATTAGTATTTTAACAATGGGGACTGAAACACAAGAAGGTAACTTCAGAAGAATAGCTGAAAATGTAAACTACTTTATAACCATGTAATAAAAGAGATGCTATCTTTCAGTTTCAGTGCAACAGGAGATATAATGTCTAGAACTAGAATTTTTTGTATTTATTTAAATGTGGAAGAATGTAATTTATTTTACTACTTCCACCATTTGCCAAAAGATCTAAGGTATATGGGTTTTTGCAGGTAGATGCTAAAATCAATGGTTGTGAGCCTGGGAAGTGATAGTCAGATGACAAGAACTGATGTCATGCTGCCAGCTACCCCAGCAGTAATATTTGAAATATTAATTTAAGAACTCTCTGAGAGACTGAACATTTTGCATTTTGTCTTTGACCCGACAGCATCAGCTGAAAGACCCACTCATCACATCTGTTTTGCCTGGCTCTGGAAGCATGTTGACTAGGGTACAGTAATTTCTCTTAGATTCAGACAGGAATATAGTGAGGTAAAGCTTAGATGTTTTCTTTATTTATTTGAGACTGTTCTAAAAAGTTGTTTTAAATGTTTCCTGTGATTTTTGAACTCTGATGTAACTGTGATTATTTACTGAGTATTGTCTTGTTTTTTTATTATTTATTATTAAATGTATTTAAACCTGACATTGTGGCTGATATTTTTGAGACATATTTAAGCACTTAGAGGATTTGCATATTTACTTGGTGACACTGTGTGGGCCACTTCTAATAGCCTTGCTGTTGGTCAAGCTACCATTTGGATTAATAGTAACATCACCCTTTGTTAAGGGCCTTAAAGTAGCTGATAAAGAGTTGGCTGGTGGCAGTAATAACTACATTATAGTCTGGGCAAAAGGGGGTATAGCTAGTGAATCTGTGCCAGCCTTTCCCAGGTGTGCATGTGTGTTTATGTATAAATCAAATCTCAAAGAGTGTGTGTGTCAGCTACTTGGGCAAAGACACAAAGCACTGGCTGGATAGAGAGGGTGCTGGAGGTCTTGACTTGGCCACTCAACTGAGATCTCAACTCTATAGCTGTGCCAGTGGGTAGTCTTATTGGGGATCTGGAGAAAGTGGGAGAAACCAGCCCCAAACTGACTATGGTCTCTTTGTGCTCTTAAGGGAAATTGCACTTGATGCAGAGAGCTGCATCTGGAAATACTGTGTGTGCAACTTGTCATCCTCCCAGTGTGTACATCCCCTACTGTTGCCAGTGGTGAGGATTGAGGCTCCTTGATTACTGGGCCAGTGGTGGATCATTAGAGTTCTGACAAAAATAAAACTGAAGGAGCCATGGAGTGGAAACAGTTCAGGCCCCAAGGTGTACTTAGTCAGCTACTGGTCCTTTAGTCAGTTTAAAAATGTTTTATGAAAATAATCTTTCACGTGGTTTTGTACTCTAGTGCTAAGGTAATCTTTAATCATTTTTAGTGTCAGTTCATTTTTAATATGTTTTAGTAGACGTATAAGGATTTAGTGGTTTTCTTAAGATTTATTAGCTTATTAACAGCTTACTTTTAATAAGCATAGCTAGAATCAAATTCATTTTGCAGATAATACAGATAACCCATTGGTTAATTGTGGACAGTGTTTTATTGTGTTTTGTTCTTTTGTTGTAAAATTTTCTTTCTATTATAAAAAAAAAATCACTTCTTGTGGGTCTTAGGTGTGAAATACTGTTTAGGGTAGTTGTGTCTATGTGTAGTACCCATTACTAAAGAGGGCAGGAGGGTTCTGTTCCCCCTCCACCAACTTAGTTGTTGAGTCTTTCGGCTTTTCCCGGTTAGGGGTCGCCACAGCGGATCTCCGGTCCGCTAATGATTGGTAGTTGATTTTTACGTGCCAAGTTACCAGCCCTGACACACAACCTTCAATGAAGGTACGCCCATTCACGCATGTCTCCATGCAGAAGATGCTCTAGCTGAGAATCAAACCAGACAGTGTCTTACAGTGAGGCGACAACACTACCGCAGCACCACCACCACCACGTGGGTGTTAACCCTAACCCTAATGCTGCCCCTTGCTCAATCCTAACCATACACCTTACCTTCATAAAAACCTTCCTGTAACATTGCCATTGCACAGTACACTCTCGGACACACAAACATTCACAAACACACAAACAACACTACATCTATCCCCTAACCTAACCCTGAGCCTAAAGCCAAAATGCACAAACTCTCACACAAGCATACAACTCCCATCCTTCACTCATCCTCGACCCTAACACTAATTCATATATATATACACACACAAAAACACTCTCACCCCACCAGCCCCATTTACCTGTCTCAATATTACACACCTTTGACATTTTTTGATGATTATATTATTAACCTTTTTATCCTGCAGCATATGGAAGAGTGTTCATCCTTCATATATTGGATTCAGCATACTGAACTACTGCACTCCAAAAGTAAAATAACACTACTGAAGAGATGATGTTTATTAGTTTCATTTGACTTGTTTATAATCAAGCACACTTTTTCTGAGGCAGGAAATGTTCAGTATGTCTGTATTCTCTCTTTCTCTTCCTCTCTCATTCCCTCTCTAGTTCTCATATGCTGTTTCTGCCAAAGATGAGGATTGTATGTTATAAGTAATCAGTAAGTTAAGTAACAAAACCACTGTATCTGTCTCAAAACTATCCATGTGTATCTTACATGATGTTATCAGCTCACTGGCCTAGATAACTGGTGAGAAGTATTAGATACTTTGAGGAGTTATAAATGTCTCAGCCCAAATTACCTTGTTCAACACTCATTTTCAGTTGCGTTATTTAAGAAGGGAGCTATTGCCATTAAAATTACCAAATCTGTAGTAATTATACTGACAGTAAGTGGCACATAATATGATGGGATGACCTCTGTTGCATTGCTAAACAGTCTAAATAATGCAAGAAGGCAAAACAGTATTCTATTGTGAGGTCCCACTATCTTTACATTTGAGAAAGAGACGTGGCTTCCTGAATGGCTAGGAATCTTTTAGTAACAATCTCTGTTTACTGCAGTATCCCTTTCAGCTTTTATAATGGTTATTCTGATCCTGTTTATTTTGAGCTTCTACAATTCTCCAATAACTGGATGAGCTTTCTTATTCAGAATGTTTATTTGGCTCCTCTTCAGAGAAGAACCCCTTCCCTTCACTTTTAATGTGGTGGTAGTTTCTTATTTACATAAAGGATATGCCCATGTCTCCCCTTTACATTACATGTAAGGCATCTGTGCATACCTTTCAACCGTCCAGAATTTTGCAGAATATCCAGATTCTTTCCTCATCGTTTTTTATCTGTTCCTCATAAAATGTGTGGTTTTCTGGCAAATCATTGAGGACTGATGTGACAAAATAATAATAAACACTTGAGTTTCAGACTTCACAGCATTCAGAAAACGAAACTTAATGCAAAAACTGTCATCGTAGCAACTTTATAAGTTTATAAGATCTGTTCCTGTTTTGGGACCTTCACCCCACACCCCTGTTATTTTTGGCTTTGCCCAGAATTTGTGTCATGAGAGGTATGCATTCTGTATATTATCACTGATTTCTGGGTATGAGCTGGCAAAGCATATTATCTTTTTTTCTTGGTCTGCCAAACTGACCAAATACTTATCTTTTTTTCAGTAAGTCTTAGTTACAATACTATCATCTGCATCATACACTCCAGTTAATCTTTTTCTTATTATTTCTGGTTAGCACATTGTCTTCTTTATGTTATTCAAATGATACTGACAAAAATGGTAACAGATTACTAGACAACTTTTTAAAAAAGATCTTTTACTGATATTTGCAAGGTTAATCTTTTGTGACATCTGGGCAGGTTACTTCTATATACTTGACTTAGGTGATCAAGTCACAAAACATAATCCTAAAAAATACTTTATGCAACTTTCCTCAAAACGTGTTTCCTTTCCACCTGGTTTGAATACTCTGACCATAGTAATCAGCATTAGAAAAAAAAAGATGTACAGCTTTCCCCAGAAAGCAAAATTCCTTGTAGTTTGATTAAACTGCAACACAGACTAATAGGAAACTGCTATACCCAAAAGAAGAGACAGTTCACCATGTGCATTTTTTTCTTTTATCAGTCACTCCTGACACTAATAGTACACCCATTTCTAGGTAATAAAGAGACAGATGTTGTGACATTTCTTCTAGTGAGATGACAGGGTTAATGCTTAACTATATTGCCTTAAATAACTAACCACTGCCAAGGTGACAAGCATTAACCAGTTTTTAAGTGTATGTTTCAAAGCAAGCTAACAAGAATTAATCAACAGATGTGTTATTTCCTTTGGTTATACCTCCCCTGCTCAAATACTTATTTCAGAATCTTCATCACATTCTTATCTTCTTCACAGTCCATCTAAAATGTATTCTGTTTATCTTGTTTTATTTCTCTCTTAACCAGATAAGTGCACTATTCAGTGCATAACTTTTTCAGCCTTACACAGGCATTGTAGCAAAAGCACTTCACATATACATTTACAGAAACCAACACATAATTCAATTAACATATACAAACACAGAGACTTTTAAGAGGATAACAACTCCTGGTGTGATAAAATGGCATATTTAATATGTTGAACTATTCATTTGAAAGATTCATAAGCTTATATGCATGAAGTAATTGCTGTATAAATACAAACATGGCTTCCATTTGAAAATATGTGAGCATTTATATGGTGGGAGCCTTCATTATATGATTAACCAAATGTCTGCTGTAATTGTATGTCTGCTCTGATGTTTATTTAGAGCAAACACAACATGGTCTGAATTTCGACCATTTGTTCAGCGGTGCCATAAAGATATTCAAGGAAGATACAGCCTTGACTTCAACAGGGAACTGATTCAAGACTGAAGAGTCATAAACAATGAAGGCATATTCAGTGTAGATAAACAATAAAAGCATACTTAGTGCAGATAAGACTGATCCTAGGCATGGCAAGCAAGGAGACACATGGAGAAGAGAGCAGAGAACATTCTGGAAAAGAAAAAGCCAGAAAGTCTGAGGGCTAAGGCTAGACAGCAGTCTAGGAAAATTTGTTTGTAGACAATATAAGACAAAATTAAGGTATTTCTTCTTTAATAGGAAACCAGTGTATCTTCTTCAGTGTTGTAGTGTTGATCCCCCCATACTTCTCAGCTGTCCCTACTTTTGCATAATGTTCCTAATGTTCCTAATTTTGTTTCTTATTTCTGCCCTTTCCCTGGTAAAATTTCCATCTGGTAAATCACCTTGGATTAGTTAGTCAATAATGCCAGACATTATAGTTTCATGCATCTCAATGTTCTGAAGATCCATGTTGATGGAAAACCTGTTGTTCTATTAACTTTTTAAATGAATTACAGTAATAGACCAAGCAAACAAAAGGACCCAAGGACAGCCAAAAACTCCAGTACT
This sequence comes from Protopterus annectens, assembly GCF_019279795.1. NCBI lineage: Eukaryota > Metazoa > Chordata > Ceratodontiformes > Protopteridae > Protopterus > Protopterus annectens. Next base: position 1,670,691,293 of record NC_056725.1, read on the forward strand.
GTCATGTGTTTAATTCAAAGATAAAAACATTTTTATCTTTGAATTAAACACATTACAATACTGGAGTTTTCGGCTGTTCTAGAATCCCTTTGTTTACTTGGTGTATTGTACATTTTTATCTCCTGTGGACCTACGTTCTGGTATAGGTTTGTGGTTGCTGTGTTTTATTTTATTGAATTACAGCAATATTTAAAATGTCCCCTGATTTTAGGTCTTTGATTACCACCATTATTTTTGGTTTTGTTCAGAATTCTTGAGTAAAGAGGTTGGGGGGTATAGTTCCCTCATAAGTGATCAATCTACAAATTATACTAGGGGTAATCTGTAAGGAAAATAATTGCTTTTAGAAGAAGAAATAAAGATATGTTCACTGTTCTACAGCTGGGGATTGAGTAGATTCTTACTAGGAGTGATCTCTGGTTCTTTTGTAAGGAAATATGTAGCTGTCAAAGTAGTACGAAGCTGAGCATTTACTTTATTAATAAACCATTCTGCATCTATTTGGACAATTTTTGTTTGCTTGTTTGTTAACTGAATAAGCCCACTAAACACAAACTCCTCTTTTCAGTAGTGATCTAGGACCAGTCTGTGGTTAAGTAGTCATTTACTTTATTAGTAAACTATTCTGCATCTACTTGGGCATTTTGTTTTTGTTTGCTTGCTTGTTAACTGAATAAGCCCACTAAACACAAATTCCTTTTTTAGCAGTGCAAGGAGGTTGATTGCATTGTACAGAAATGATAGAGTCCTGACTGTTCCTCAGGTGACATGGTATTGACTAGCAGTCCCAGTACTACCAATTTAGAAACTGAACATGAGAAGCTAATACCAGCACACCCATCCTGAGGAGTAAAAAGCAGGTCCGGACTGCTCCAGTGCTGGCATCTGTTGAAGAAAGAGGTGCACTGCACCCAGTGAGCTGGCTCTGTCAGTAGCCTTCATACAGCATGTGCAAATGGGCAAACTCACAGGGTCACATTGTGCAAGGTCTCACATTCTGTTAGGGACAGAAGAATAAAAAGGTCCCTCATGGCTGCATAGATGACATCTTTGCTGTGGCTACCATTCACCCCAGTGATGGTGAATGAATGGACACAGAAATGAGTAGAGCTAGATGGTTAGCAGGAATGGACACTGGATAAAGGTTTACAAAAAATGCCCTGTTGTATGGCTATTTACATGAGTAAGAACCATGGGAACATTTGGTGGAAATTCGGCTATCAGCATATAGCACTGTTCTCCAGTTGAAAGATTAATCAAAACTGTAATTACAGACTGGCCCCAAAATTAAGCCTATAGGATTTCTGTTTTAACAGAGGATGTGGAGGAAAGAGTACTAATATTAAAGCCATACTGTACAGAGCAGATACGCACACACACACACACACACACACACACACACACACACACACACACACACGCACACACACACACACACATATATATATATATATATATAGGTACATATATTTATACTATATATATATATATATATATATATATATATATATATATATATATATATATATATATATATATATATATATATATATATGCAGTTAAATTCCTGCTCTACATGGTGAAGGATTTATTTCATACTGAGAAAACCACACCACTTAATGAACCCTGTCTGTGCAATAAAATATATCAGCAATCAGACAGTTGTAACATTCTGAATTTTCAAGATAAGTTATTTTCATATTAGTGGGACAGAAATGGGAGTGTGCTTCAGTCCATCTTATACTAACGTATTGACAGGAAATTTTGAAAAGTAACATATTAAATGTAAGTTCAGCAAATATATACATAATTCTTTTTTTTTTTAATTTCATTGGCAATTTTTTAGCTGTAAAGTTCACGGGTGATGTTAAACTCTATTTGAAAAATATTTGCAAAATAATAATTGTGATTTGATGTTTACTATGCAGGCTGCATTGGGCAGAGTTTTTTTTCCTTTGTGGGGGTTTTCTCTGTGGCATAGATGGATAAAGCCCTAATTACAGCTAGATGAACAGAGCAGTACTGGAAGAGCTGGGGGGCTGGGAGTGAGAGGTTGGTACTAGCTCTCTTACCTGGGGAGATGGAGAGGGGGGGGAATTGCTTCTGGATGGCTCATTGGTCAGTTGATTGGCTGATTGACACCAGCCAAGCAGATGCTTGCACAGCACTAAAAAAAAAGAGTAATGAATTAGACCAAGCAATCCCAAGCTGGTAACAGTAGCCCTCATTAGCATGAACATGTACCACTAAGGGGAAGGTGTGGGATATCTTGCATTGACAGAAGTGTTCATGTTAGCCAACAGAAACAAGGATAGGGCCTCTACATAAATGACTTCATTGCCATAATACTAATAAGGATACAAACTATCCACGTGGCTCCTAGATAATGGCCTGTCTCGACAGCTCTTGCCTCCAAACTGGGGATATCCAGTACGGGAGAGCAGATGATTTCAAAGCCAACAGGGAAAGGGTTGATGGGTAACAGGCATGAAGGTAAACAGCATAGAGAAAAATATGTTTGGGGGATCTAGAGTTAATCATGGTACATATAATAATCAAAACTGTAAACGCACTCTGTTGTTCTAATTCTATATGCACATAGCAACCATTTACCTAATTTACTGAATGCTATTCATCATGTTTGTGCTTTAAAAGAACCCACAGTATGGAAGAAGAATTTAACAAGAAGCCATATTCTTGGAAGATTTGTGATGAGGTTATTCTGATAGTATAATTCAGGCATTCAGACAGAAGACATTTGAGGTTGTTAAAAGAACACTGCCTATGCCTCCCAGACTAAGGAATATGAAACATCGGCCATTAGTTCACAGAGTAAGCCACCGTCACCTCTCATGCCCATAACTAGTGCACATACCTTTAAGAGTCCCAGGGATGCAGACTCCAAGCCCTTGAGGTCCACTGAGACTCGATTCACTCTAGGTAATATTTTAGCAATAGCTGACTCTATTGTTAGGCATATGGATACCACCCTTACCAGGCTGAACAAGAATAGGGTGATAGCCTTCTTTATGGAGCCACACTCAGGGAAGTAGTAAGGATTCTTTGGCCCTCAATCCTGACAAATATGATTATGATATGGTAGTGGCCCATACAAGTGCAAGTGACATTAGGTGCTCCATCCAGAGGAATATGTAGAATGATTTGATTCATTTTGCTATGCATGTGTCCAAGCACTGGTCTTTAGTGATATTTTGACATCATACAGCTCATGTCATTCTAGGGAGATCCAGTATGGGTCTGCTTAGGACAAGATGGCTGACAAGTCTTCTTATAGGTTCATAGGTGTGTACTAGTCTAATGGCCTGGGAGCTTTACAAGCCTAGCCCATAGGATTACCCTGGCATCGTGTCACCCAACCATAGTTTTCAGTGCCTCTGTCGAGAAGAGCCACTGGAGTGATCCCCGGGGTGAATTTTCTATTTCCCATCCACTCATCAAGATTTCTCTTGAAGAGGGCCAGTGAGGTGCTCTGTTTGACATGTATGGGAAGCCTATTCCATAGCATGGGCAGTCTCTGGGTTATTAACCTGTCCCACCAACACATTCTGTTGATTATGGTAATGAGGTTGAGGTCTCTGGAGCGTGTGGTGCAGAGGGATTGGGATTTCTTTAGATGTAGCATTTCTAACAGAGCTGGGTCAGACATGGCTTTGTAAATCAAGCAGAGATCGCCTCTAAGTAGGTGATATGAGACAGAGAATAGTTGGAGTTTTTTGAGTCTGTCCATATAGGACAAGTGTTTAAGGTCTAGGATCTTCTTTGTGAGGTACTTTTGCGGATCTCCAGTTGTTGCAGGTGTCTAGTGAGCAGGGTTGGCAGACTTCCGACTGGCTGGGTAGGGACAAAGTGAGGACAAAAAAAAAAAAGGTCTTTCACGCTAAGTGAGGACCAAAAAAAAGTCTTAAGGTCTTTAAACACAGAGCTACTTCTGTTTAATACATAAGTAGCTCCGTGTTTAGCGATTTTTGATTGGCCCGTATGCCGGTATACGAGCCAATCAAAAAACTCGAAAAACGGAGTTGTGTTTAATGTGGAACTGCCTGATGTTCCACATTAAACACAAGCAGCTCCGTGATTAGCGATTTTTGATTGGCCCATATGCCGGTATACGGGCCAATCAAAAAAAAAAAAGTGAAGAGCTGTTTCACCGGGATTTAAACTGGCAGTGCGGGACTCGGGATTGGGCTGCTGACCCCGGGACAATCTTGCTCAAATAGGGACATCTGGCAACCCTGCTAGTGAGGTACATGCCAAATGGGGCATTGTACTTTATGACTGGTATAATGAGGGAAGAGTAGAGGTAGGCAATGACCTCTTTCTTCCTGGATGCAAAACCCTTAGTAATGAGATGTGCCACATAGAAGGACTTTCTGACCACAGTGGCAATGTGGTGGTCAAAAGAGAGGTTGCTGTCAGCCTGTGTTACCAGATCTCTTATAATGCCTTCTGTGTTCAGTGGACTCCATTGATGTGGTAGTTCATGGGAACTGGGTTTTTCCCAAAGTGGATGACTACACATTTTTAGGCACTGAGCTTAAGGCCATGATTCTGACACCAGTTGTTGGTCTCAGTGAGGCCTTTCTGTAGGATGTCAACATCATTTGGGGAGTTAATAATGACTCCCAACTTGCAATTGTCTGCGAACGTTGTCAGCCAGAGTCCCTTCATGTTGGCCTGGACTTCTGAGAAGTAGATACCAAACAGGAGAGGACCCAGGACCTATCCCTGTGGGACTCCATTTGTGACTGTTTGGCAGTCTGACTTGGAGTCAGTTACTTTCACACTGTGGGTTCTATCTGTAAGCCAGTTTGCAACCCACCTAGTGATATAGGGGTTGATGCCTAGCTTAGTGAGTTTTTCTATGATTCCTGAGTGGGAAATGGTATCAAAGGCCTTGGCCAGATCAAGGTACGCTGTATGAATCACCTTGCCTTCATCCACAGCTCTGGTGACTGACTCGAAGAAGTCAACAAAGTTGAGCAGGCATGATCTACCCTTCACAAAACCAAACTGTGTGGGAGCCAGAGTTTGGAGATTCCCTATATCCTTGTTTCTTAGGTCCATGATGATGTGTTTCATAGCTTTGCATATCAGACTAATGGGGCGATAGTTCCCAGGGAATGTAGTCACTCCTCCTTTGTGAAGAGGGATGACTATAGCAGTGCACCATTTGGTAGGGACAAAGCCTGAGGTGAGGCTGTGATTGAACAGCCCACACAGGTGAGGTGCCAGTTCACTCTGTAGTTTATGTAGAACACAGCCAGGGATATTGTCAGGTCCCAAAGAAGCTGTATTCTTGGCCTTGGATAGTGCTGTTTTAACCTGTGCAGCAGTAATACTGGGTGTCTGGCAATCTACTGGTATTGTGATTGGTCTTAGGGGGAAGGGGTAAAGTTGGCACTGAATCTGTCAGCCAGTATATTGGCGATATCTGTTGGGTCGGTATAGGAGGTACCATTGTATAGTAGCTCAGAGCAAATCTGTGTATTGTCATGGAGGTTCTTTACAAAACTATAGAAGGCCTTGTGGTTGTCTTTACTATCTGATGCAATTCTGTTTTCATAGCTAGCTTTAGAGGATTTGATGAGGGGTCTCAACTTTTTGTTGAGGCTGATAAGGGCGTTTTTCCAGTCTTGTGACTTCACCTTATTCTGCATCAGTTTCCTCCTTCTGTTGTAGAGTTTGTTTATGGCAGGGGACAACCAGATTGGCTTCCTTTTTTTGGAGGAGAGCATCTTGGTTCTATTGGGTATGGCGAGATCCATGCATTTGTGTACATGTTCGTACAGTGCATTGGTGTATGATTCGGTGGTCATGCAACTATTCTCCATTTGCAGTGAAGTTAGCCACCTCTGTTCTTAGGAGCCCAAAATTAGCTTTGGAAAAGGTTTTCATGGTGGTTACCTTTGCGGGGGGGGTGGGCTGGGAGGGATGTGGATTTCCAAGGTGATTAGTTTGTGGTCGGATCTAACCAGGGAGGAGTTGACTATTGGTGTAGAGCAATGGTCGCCCATGTTAGTAATGACCAGGTCAAGGATGTTGCTACCTCTAGTAGGGGTAAGAACAAGCTGGTCCAGGGCATTGGAATTAATGAATTCCAGGAAATATTGGACAAGTGTGTTGGTACGAGTAGTTTTCCAAGTTAATGGAGGGGTAGTTGAAGTCACCCAGTATGAGAGTGTTAGGTTGGACCCTAATATTCTCCAGGGTGCTTAGGAATGTGGAGTGAGTGTCTTGGGACATGGTTGGAGACCTATAACAGGCTACAACCTGAATCTCTGTCTTACCCAATGTTAGCTGCACCTAAAGTATCTCTGATGTGTTATGTTGGGCTACCAGTCTGGAGTTGTGCACATCCTTTATGAATATGGAAGCACCACCACCTTTAGAGCTTCGGTCCAAGTTCTAGGGCCGAAAGGTGTGGAATATAGTCTGGTAGTGCAGGGGTGCTTTCTGCTGCCTTGAACCAGGTCTCTGTTACAGCACAAATGTCGATGTTCTCCATTTTAAGGAGTGCTTTGAGCAAGTGCATTTTGAGATTTAGACTTCTAGTGTTGAGCAACACCAGATTGCATTTGTTTGTAGCTGTTATGGTGGTAATTTGGTCTTTGGAACACCGTCTAAAAAAGTCACTATAGGGATGGCAAAAGCCTTGGCCAGTATCCGGAAGCCCAGGGGTGACAGATGCAGGCCATCTCTGGCAAAGCATCGAGGTCTGTCAATCATGTTATCCCAGGCATACAGATACTGGATCCCCTTAGAATGACACCAGAAACTTAGCCAATTGTTGAAATTAATCATTTTCTTCTTGTACTGTGGCATAATTCTGGGTGATGGTAGGATGCTGCTAAGGGCTAGGGTTGTACCCACCTGGGCTACATAATCTGAGAGCTACTCCATGTCTCTTTTCATGTAGTCCAGGGAGGTACGTTTCAGGTTATTCACACCCACATGTACAATGACAGAGTCATATTTGTACCTGTTGTTGAGGGACCTGAGTGCGTGCGTTATGTGTCACCTATGACTAGTGTACTGGGCATGATGCTTTGCCTTAGGAGCTTTGGTTGAGTGGCACACTGTTTAGGAGAGTTATGTGTCTCGTGATTAGTATTGTGTTGTGGTGGTGGAGTGCATTTCTTCCTTGGAGGTCTATGCTATTTGGGTAGATTTTTATTGAAAGCCTCCATGAAAGTTGGTGTGTGGTTTGTGTTTTTATGTGAAGGCAGTGCTGGTGTGTGTTCTGGAGGGATATCTGTTCCATGTGATGTGGTGCAAGTGTTGACCTTGTCCTCTTGACCAGCTACTCCGGTCTTGGCTGGGAGTGCGTAGCTTCCAATTTGGATATATAAGTGCATCTCTCGCAAGTCTGAGTGTTGGGAGGTAAGAGGAGAGGGTTGTTGTTGTACATGAGCCAGTTGCTACATTGCCTCAGGATGCCTAAGTTCACCAGGTTAATAGGAGAAAGCACAGGGAACTGACCTTTAGACATACTTGGAGGGGTGGGCATTGATAATAAGTACTGGAGCTGTTTCCTTGTAGAAGGTTTAGTGCTGGTAGCACGTTTGTGTGCTACAATAATTGATTCAAGAAGTCTGGTATGGTAAAGTGCTAGATTAATAAGCTAGTAAAAGTGCAGGAGAGGAGAGAACTAGCAGATCTAAGGGAAAAATTGAAGAGCAGACTTTGGCACCTCTCAGAAGCTTACAAACAGTCCTGGATACAGCAAACCTGTATCTGGACTAGACTAGATTACAATTTCTGGGCCAGAAATCGCTCCTCTTGTGGTAGATAGGTTACCTAGTGCTTATCACTCCCACTGACAAGCTAGAAGGCTTCCCTTCTTGTTTTGGAAGGGATGGTCTGCACCTCTCTTTCTATGGCTTTTACATTCTAGCTATAGCCTTTACTGCCTCAATGGTGCCTTTTTTAAATCAGAGTCCATCTGCAGGACATTTCAGCCTAGTAAAGTCTTATTCAGAGTAAATCAAGGTGGATCTACTCAGTGGCGGGGTGTTAACAAAAAATGCCCAGAAGTTGCTAAGCTAAGGGTTGTTTTGCAACTTAAAAGCATTCATAGATGTGTAAACCTGTTTTTCCTTTAGGGACTTGCTTAAACCTAATGAATGAAACATGACAAGAGCATATATTTTCTCTTCCTCACTTTCTTCCTTATCTTTTCATTTCTCTATTCTAATAGTAATATGTGGGTCTATATTAGAACACCAAACATTCAAAATTTTGAGTGTTCTAATATCGGCCCAATTTAGAAAACCTAATTTTTTTCCTAGGGAAAGAATTTGGTTGTCCGTTTCTGTTGCTTCCATTTTTTTCAGCGCTGTGGTGGAAAGTTACAGGTCGGGTTCAGGTAAGTGTGCGATTTTGTGGATGTGAGGGTTAGGGCAGGTTAGGTGAGTTAGGGTTAGGGCACGGGTCAGGCAAGTGTGCGATTGTGTGGACGTGAGGGTTAGGGTGGGGTAGGTGAGTTAGGGTTAGGGTGCGGGTAAGGTGACTGTGCGATAGTGATGGAACTTAGGGTTAGGGTTTGGGTTAAGGTAAGTGGATAGTTAGTGGTGTATGTATAGTTTAGTGTAGGGTTAGGTGTAAGAGTTTAGGTGTATGTGTGTGGATTGCTGTTTGTTTGGTGTGCTTGTGTTGTGTGTATGTGTTTTGGAACCGCAAATTTTTTCCTTAGGAAAAAATTTGCTGTTCTGTATGTTCGATGTTTTAAATTTTCAATTCATAGGGTTCAATATTAGAACACTCAAAATTTTGAACGTTCAGTGTTCTAATATAGACCCTAATATGTGGTATATCCTACTGTGAGAACTGTAAATCATACTGCCTGTACTTAATTCAGTTGTTCTATAACATGATACCAGCTAATGTGGATTAACTTGAAGATGCATTCAGTTGTATTCTGACAATGTAAAAACTAATATATGCAAGTATGTATTATTTTTAAGAATCTTTATTAAATATGACATTGAAAAGTGACATAGGTACTGTGATTTAATCACTATGCTTTCAATACTGTATGTAAAATCTGCAATTATGCCTGTGTACTTTGGTTGCGGCTGAACATGGCCCAAGGACCAACCTGCTCAACCTGTAAGCAAACAGAAATGTGTGTGTGTGTGTGTGTGTGTGTGTGTGTGTGTGTGTGTGTGTGTGTGTGTATATATATATATATATATATATATATATATATATATAGACAGATAGATGGTGTGTGTGTGTGTGTGTGTGTGTGTGTGTGTGTGTGTGTGTGTGTGTGTGTGTGTGTGTGTGTGTGTGTGTATATATATATATATATATATATATATATATATATATAGTGTGTGTGTGTGTGTGTGTGTGTGTGTGTGTGTGTGTGTGTGTGTGTGTGTGTGTGTGTGTGTGTGCGCGCACACTTTAGTGTAGCCAATCAACCAGCATATTTTGAGAGGTCAAAGGGAAGCAGAAAAAACAGTACATAAATAGGGAATGAGAATTAGGAGTGAACAATAGAACTGTGACTCAGATATCTAACCATTACATCACTGGCTTGTCCTTATAAAAATATAAAGCCTGCAAATGTTATCACAGATAGCATTGCTTTTCACACACATGTGTTTTCAAGATATTGCAACCCGTATATAGAATTTGGTACCTATACGATGCTTTACATTTATGAAACCACTAGGTGTTGTTTACAAATATGTATCTTTCAACATTTTAAAGCTATTAGAAGTGGGTTTCATAATTCAATGGCAAAAGACGTTTGGTTAATGTACTGGGAAGGGTTGTCCAACATTAAATGATCTGCAATATTTTATATACAGGAATATGTGAAACATAACGAAAGAGAAATACCACTTCAAAAGCAAAAAGTCTGTTTTATTTATAACTATTATAATCTGATGTCCCAGCCAGGGCACGAATGAAGGTTTAAATATGCTTAGACTTATCTAATGCTTTAAAACAAAATGTGAATGCTCTATTGTATTGTGGTCTGTGCTTCGAATTGAGGAAATTCATGACTGGAAACAATATTTTAATTAAAGGTTGCCGTGCACAAGGAGGGATGGAGATGGAGAAATTCAAACTCACAAAGTCATTTAGATACCAAAAGCTGCAACGGTGATAGCAATGAAGATTTCATGCTATTTCTGTGTTGCAGTTTTGACAGGTGTTCAGACATTTTGAAGTAAAGAAGTTAGTCCAATAGAATGAGAGCATGCCAGATTATAAAGGTGGAACCCAGGCATATTCCTACGTATTTATAATTAGGGACATTTTCATTTAGATTATCATTAGAGTTGCACATGTCCAATTTGTGGTGGGTGGACTCGTGTGCACAATACATGAAGCAGTATATTCTTGATATGACAGTGGTTAATTTGAAATAACTTGTTAAAAAATCATTTGCTATCAATGTCCTGTTCCAAGAAAGTGGATAACTAAGGACAGTCAGCGTAATTTCATGACAAAGCAAATGGTCAGCATACAGGGTAAATAACATAAGTGTGGTTTAGTTAGATTTCATTCATTCACTAATTTCACACTTAAACCAAGCTAGGTTCAGAAGAGAGCTGAATCACATCCCAACACTCAATGGTCACTAGGCCGAGAAGCTAATCTTGGATACGATGTCAGGATATAGTAGCACATGCATACACACACACACACACTCACACACACACACACACACACACACACACACACACACACACACACACACACACACACACACACACACACACAAAAGCAAGTGTGCATGCACATACATGCACATACACAAACATGCATACACATACAGACACACACACACACACACACACACACACACACACACACACACACACACACACACACACACACACACAAACGTGTGCGCAGTTTGAAGGAATGTCAATTCACCCACACACTGTATAGAGAACCAAGTGTTGTAAGGCAGTAATGCTAATCTATTCCTAGTTAAATGGTTCAAAAAATTGTAAGTAGGAAGGTCTTCAGAAATAAGCCATGGGAAACTCCTGCTTTAACAAAGGATGTAGAGTAAAAGGTACTGTTATTCAACCTGCACTGACCAGGCAAAGATATTGTTTTGGAATCATGTGCAGGAACCATGATCAAAGTCCATGGATTAAGTTCTTGTGACAGTACCAAGCATCTGCATTGTTTTTAATGTTTAACAGAAATAGCACCTGTTAATGGGACCTTGTCCACACAATGAAGGGCATTATCTGTGAGTGACCTGAGTGTTGTATTAGTGCTGTCGGCTGACCTGAAACAGTTATGCTGTTCTGCATGAATGACATATTTTGTAAGATCATTTTTTAGGAGCTGGTCATGTGATATAGTAAGGAAATTTGTCTGTAACTTATTCAGTTTATTATTTTCCTTCAAACTCAAACGGAACTAAAATTATCTTTTAACCTTTAAAGATAGTAACTTTACTGAAGATCAAATGTTCCTGAGCACAGCCGTTAGTTTCTTAATGCCCAACAAATTACATCCACCTTACTAGCTCTTTATAGCAGGACAGACTTTGCTTGTAGCAGCCACAGGGTGTGTTATATTGTTTGGAAGAGTCTGCTCATCACTGACTACATGATCAGTCCTATGTGAACCAGTGAATTATATGACACAGATATTACTATCATCACAACTGACGTAACTGATTTATTTTCAGTAATCCTCTATAATACCGGTTTACAACAGTGACATGATACATTAGTGAGTGTAAATTTTGGAGTAAGAGTGAATTAGAACTAGTAGTGGAATTTTTAGGTTTGCTTTTAAGTAATAATTATATATTCTTGGACAATATAATTCCACTAACTCCATCTGCACTTCAGTCAGTTGCTTTCCTGCACAGGCATTATTTAATTCACTCATCCATTTCTTATTTTGCCAAATGTTTCCACTGTCTTTCATTTAACCCTAGCTTTCCTTCCCCTGTCCTCTTGATTTCTGCCTTTGCTCCCCCTCACTATTCTTTCTAATCTTTATTCATCTTCTGCCTTACCTTTGACTTTCTCTCTCTCATCTTTCTTAGCATTTTTACTCCATCTCTCTTACCTTTTCACTTTTTTCACTAACTCCTTTACCCTTTCTTTTCACTCTAATTTATTTTTTCTCCGTCCTTTGACTATGCCTTTTCACTCCACTGCATGCATGTCACATTTTCCTCTTCTCCAAATACTTTGCAGCCATGGAATACAACTTTTTCATAGTAGTATATTGTACGTCATTAAAGTTCAGGTAACGGTTTAAAATCTTGGAACCCACATTGCCACGGCCCAAGATATGAAGTTACATATACTTAGTCCAAGATTGCCATTTCTCAGAATATCCTCTTTTCTCTCAGGTATAGCAGTCTTGACCTTAGCAAGTATAAGTTCAGGGTATGTGGAGGTCTTGCCCCAACACAGGGGAGTTCAGGAGGACCTGCAAACAAGTTTAAAGAAGAAAGCGTGATGTTTGCTATTCATTCTTCTCCTGTATTTTTGATATCTCGGGACTTGGTAATTTGAGCATCAGATTTCAATGGGGAACCTAAAGTTCATTGCCTTTTATTGTATTTTCTATGTTACTGCTTTAACAATAGTGTTAAGTCTTTCTATTACTTTTGTGATTTTGCTTTATATGAACTTGTTTTAAATTGCTATATCACTTGTTTTTATAGGAAGGTATGCACTAAGCTAACTGCCTTTAGGGACATTTTAAGCCTAGCCAATTTCCCTTCCAAATGTAAGCGTCATACTCTGTACTTTCTGTTTGTGAGGCAAACAGATTAACCATTATACCATGCCTGGAACAGGCTCTTAAGGGTTACTGTTCAGCCCCAATTAACAAATCTAAAATAAATAAATTCTAGAATTAATATTCTGTCATTGTAATTCATAAGTATTATCATTATGGTGTGTGTGGTATTCTGCATGCTTACAGTGAGTATACATGTATGTTGAGTACAAAATATGTTGTTCCACCTATATATTGTTTTTTGTTACCTTCTGGACATGTGACTATGAGCTGGTACTGGCTGTGATGGGTAAGTCAGAACTGGAAGGTGCAGTGTGACAGGCATCAATGTGAACAATGGTTTCAGTAAATCATGGGGTTGTTCAAATTGTTTTTATTAGGGGGTGTTGGTGTTGAAATTTATTCATTAATTTATTTATTTGACATTTGTTTACTGAGAAAGCCTGATTGGGCAATAATCCATTTTCAGTGGAGGCCTAGGGAGAAAAGCTCCAAAATTAAAAAAAAAAAAAACTAAATGCTGCAATCTATAGATGCTGTAAGTAGGTAGAACAGACTCCATATAACAAGAGAGAAAAATGCTGCCATAATGAAACTGGAACAAGAAAAATCATCACTGTTTTGTTAATACAAATTTATTCTTATACCATATGCAGGATGTAGGAGAGGATAAGATTTATAAGAAGAGGGGGTAGCATTAAGTAAATCTTGAAAATCAAGTATTGTTTGAGAAGGCATGAGAGGTTTTGTAGAAAACAGGAGGAAAGAGAAAACAAATGGATATGGAAGAAGGTCAGTTAGTAAGGGAAGTTTGAAAGATGAGAAACGAAATGATGAGACGTAAGGAGAGGATATAAGACACTCCTGTAGAGAATTAGGCAGTGTTTACGTATTGGGTTTGCTATGCATTTGTAAGTTTAACCTAACCTGGGGATCCACAAGGCTATATGAAATAAGCACTTTTGATGTTCAGTGAGAACTTTTGAGTCTAACCTGGAGATGCATAGGTATATATACAAGTACCCATGATATATGGTCCCAGTTGGCACTTAAATGCCTAACTGTTGTTGCATTGTCTCAAGTGAGCTAGAAAGGAATTCCATTTATTCAATATGTAGTTTGAATATGGTAAATCACTTTCGGTGCTTGTTGACTTAGCCATTTGTAACATGGATTTTTTTTTTGAGGGGGTGTAGGTTTCTATTTGGATAGTATGGCTGAATGACACAGTTTAATGCTGAGCACTTTTCAGGATGGTGAAGTAGCTTGTAAGTTATTAAGAACTGTGAGTGAGTCAGCATATGTGTCAGTTCAAACCGATTTAGTTGTTTTTGAGTAAGGCAGTGGTGAGTTCTACAGTGCTGATCCATTGTAAATGTTGTTACTTGTCACTTTGTTTTAGTATTGGTCAGGTTTATTTGATAAAGATGAGTCTAGGTTTACAAAGACTGGGGATTCATAGAGGAATGTTGGAAGCTGGTAAGCTATAGCTATGTCTTTTCTGGCTACATCAGAAAGTAATGCTTTTACCCCGCATAGTGAGCTTAATTTGAGTATATTTTTATTACTTGAAGTATATAATGATTTGATTTAATATGGTCAACTATGGTGAAGCCTAGCAGTTCTGTATGTGTAATAATGTCTCTGTTTGTGTTGTTGGCTTATGTTACACTGAAGATTTTTGTCATATAAATGTTTGGAAGTTTATAAAATAAGTTTACTCTTTTCTTTTTTGGTTCAGGGGAAGTTGGGAGTTGTCCATCCAGGATTCTATGGAGGAGAAAATGGTAGGAATTTTCTTATAGTATTGGTAGGATCTTGACTACAGGGATGAGAGTTGAATCATCTGCATATTATACTATTGTAGCATGCTTACAGGCAGTGTGCATGCCATTTATGAATAGGTTAAATAAGAAGGGGAGCAAGTATACATGTTTGGGGAATAATTTACTGTAACAGGTAAGAAAGAGAAAAAAATCATAATGCTATTTCACTGCTTCTTCTTAGACTGTTAGGTAGCTGTGGAACCAGTACAGTGAAGGTACATCTAGACTACAACAGGAGAGTTTATGTAGGCGGATTCAGTGACAGATTGTGTAAAAAGCAGGAGTGGCTCCAGACAGTGGCACACAGGGGGCATATGCCCCCATGAAAGTTTGTGTTCCAGTAACTGTAATACTAAACCAAACGCATGACTCTTTTTCAGCTAAGCACATCAGGGAAGAGTGTGCATTCTTACATGAGTGCACCACACAAGCAAGATTGGCGCTTTAGAATAGGCAAGCATGTTCTTACATCATGGGAGGGAGAGGGCCTTTGGAAAGAATGTCTTCTGGTCAGGAGATTAAGCAGTTGGAAGAAGAAAGTAAGTGTCTTTAGGAAAGTGGAAGGGAGGAGGAAGTAAGTGCCTGTAGGAAAGTGGTTACTATATTTATAAGCTGTGTGTGTCTGTGTGTGTGTTTGTGTGTATGGAAGGGGAGTGTAAAATGCCCTGTTAGATAGAATGTTCCGGTTAAATGATTTACTCAGAATCACAAAGCTGGAGGTAGAAAGAATCACACCCTGTACTCTTGAAGCAGCTCATTAAGAGACTAGAGCATTAATTCTCCCCACCAATTGTTTTTTTTTTGTTTGTTTTGTGATAAAGCAGTCATTAGAGTTTCATACACCTCACTGTTCAGAAAAATGTATGTCCATGCAACACCTGTTGTATTTCTGTTAACTTTTTAAGTGGATTAGAGTTGTCTGGCATTTAAGGCTCTGTACTATTAATGAATTGCTACCTGTAGTCAAAGATACAAGGTTTGAATCCTCCTACCTCCATTTTCTTACAGTTTGATTATGAGCACATTGCTCAGATAGCTTTCCTGGGTCACCCTGAAAAGGGACACTTTCTCCAGTGGGTTTACCTAGTTAAAAAATAGAATTTAAAATGTGTCCCTTTCGGCTAACTCCCGCCCCTCCCCCAACAATTTTTGTCTTTGTCCAGAATTCTTGAGTGAAGAAATTGAGAATTATTTTGATCATTTCCTTATAAAACTAGTGGCTTTCACACAAATTGTTGTCGATTACAGTCACTAAATAATGTCAGGCATATGAGTTTCAGACTTCATGTCCTTCAGAAAATGGTTGGTAAAGCATCTTTCTAAGTATAAAAGAGAAAGATTTTAAAGTCTGTTCCTTATTGTTGAGTTGTTGTCTCTGATTCTTGAGCTAATAGGTTGGAAGGCTATGGGTCATGTGCAATGGAATGCACTGTATGGTTCTCACAGTAGTGAGCTGAATATACTTCTCAATCATTATTTATTTATTTGTTCACTTATTTTATCATAAGCACAGGCATCTGAAAATATTTAGTCCTACTTGGGACTGCAATTTATGGTCGTGTGTGTGTGTGTTTGCTTTTGTGTATGTATCCTGCATCCCAAAGTAGTTAAAGTATAAAGGAGGGAAGGAACTGAATGTAGTAAGCAGGGGCTCCTTCACATCAACATATTCATTGTGTATGATCCTTGGATTCCTTGTTTTGTTGACTGTTGACAGAGTGCTTGCTTGTCTGTGAATACCTGCACAGCATAAAGGCTACAAGTTTAACGTTAAAATATTAACAATGAACACATTTTTAATTTAGCTTGTTTTTTATAGACACAAAGATGTGAAACTCAAGGTGTTGGACTATAACAGATGGGTACTTAGTGCAGATGGGTTAAGGCTCTGAGCTGTTAAAGAGATGCTTCCTGTAGTGCAGCTTTAGTGTGAGTCTGAACAAGTCATTTTACTTGACATTGGTCCTGGCCTGCTCCTGAAAAGAGATACTTGTATTCAGTAGGCAATCCCTAGCTGTTAACAAATTCATTACAAATTTGTCTTTTGAATTCCGAACCCTTCAGATAGCCCCTAATTAATGCTTACTTTATGCTATTTGACTATGCATCCCTGCACATCTCTTGAAGATTAATAGATTGTCAGATGCATTTCCAATAAGCATGAGTTTTATAGTAAGATAAGTTTACTGGTTCTCATGCTGTCTGTTTTCAGTGTCAGTGTGTTTTGTTTTATTCATCAAATGGCATTTAGTGTTTTTGCTGTAAAATTTTTAATAAAAGTTTTAAATTAAGTCCAAATCTTTGTGATCATTGTAAAAGTAAAGAAGAGTTTTATGGTAACTAGGGAGAGACAGCCAAACAAGTGGATACTGGTATGGCTGCAGGGAGTGGGAATGGTGCTTTACTCTTCCTTGGGCCCCAATAGAGTATGATCTAGGCCTGCTCTTATTGTTCAGAAACTGCAAGAGTATGTCACCTCATACATATGCCCTTTATGTTTTTCGATGTTTTAAACCAGGTAAAGGGGCATCCCAGGAGTACTGTCTGGTTAAGTGGCTTACTCAAAGTCACACAGTAGGCAAATGGAGGTAGAAAAAAATCAAACTTTGTACCCTTGATCACAGGAAACATCTCACTAAGAGGTTAGAGCCTTGATCATCTGTACTAACTGCCAGACCTTCATCTGTGTCTTCATTTTCTTATAAATCACTGAAGGTTAAAAATCACAAAGGTTTATAGTAAGTCAGTAATGCCAATTATTAGAGTTTCATAGTTTTTCAGTAAAATTCATGCTGAATCAAAACCTGTTCTATTAACTTTTTAATGAATTAGAGTAGTTTGTCTCTTATCTGTCTCCAATTTTGCAAAACATCATTGATTTTGCCTCATTTATGCCCCGTACTTCTTTAATTTCTTTATATTGGTAAATCACAGAGGATTTCTGCCAGCCAATAATGCCAGTCATTACAGTTTCATAGCTTTTATTGTTCGGAGAATGCACATCTACTTACCTCAAAAGTTGCAAACATTAAAAATAGGAACAAAGGCTCTTGAAAAATATGAATATCTACCCAAAAATCTAGATGTCTAATTAGCATAAAATTTGAATAGCAAATAGCAGGTAACTCTTCCCGCTTCCAATAGGAATCTGCAATATGACTTAGAAATGTGCTAAAAACAGAGAGTGACAAAAACGATGGAAAAATATAAGCAAATTATCAAAGACAGAGTGTAAGATCTGTAAACTTTAATGAACTGTATTGCAAAATTCTACCACACAAGGTCATTTTTTTCTTTATTCAGAAAAAGGAAGATGTAAGGTGTGTGCCCTCTTTGTTTAAATTTGCCACTAGTATGCTGTTCGTTTACTGTGGTTTTCTGTGTACTAGAAAGCTTTAAAAATCACATGTGATGAGGGGAATTCAAACAATTGTGGGAAGGGGTAAACCAAGCCTGAAAACAAAGACACACCTTGAAAAATAGGGACAGCCTGTCCAGGGGTAAATCAGGTAAATCAGGTCGGAATCTAGGAATCTTCCTTCAAAACAGGGACATAGAGATGTCTGCACATCCATGCAATACATATTGCTCTGTTAACATTTTAAGTGAGATGGAGTAGTCTGGCACTTACATATGTTAATGAACTGCTTCCTGTGGTCAGTCATACAGGGTTTGAATCCTTTCAAGTCCATCTGCCTATTTTGTGACTTTGAGCAAGTCACTTAACTTGAGAGCACTCCAGGTATACTGCTTATAAGGGACACTTCCTCCATTGGGTTTACCTGGTCAACAAATACATAACATAATATTTAAAAGTTGTCCATTTTTGTCCCCCACTATTTTGCTTTTGTCCAGAATTCTTGAGGAAAGAAACTGAGAGGTGTTTTGATCTGTTCCTTGTAAAATTTGAGGCTTCTGGCAAATTGTTATAGACTGCTGTCATCAAATAATGATAGGCAATTGGATTTCAGATTTTTTTTTTATCCTTCAGAGAATGTTGATAATATAAGGCTTGTTATTCTATCAACTTTTTAAGTATATAAGATAAATATTTAAAGGCTGTTCCTGAATTTGTTCATTGCTTCTGATTTTTGAGCTTGGAAGTTGAGGGGGCAGAGGAAAGTTACACTGTGTGTTTTTTTGAAATCAGCAGAAACTGGTACATTTCTGGGCCATTGTTCATGAATTTATTAATTAATTTCATCTCAAGCAAACATCTGAGGTGTTCAGTCATACAAGTTGCTGTACTGATGTGTGTGTGTGTGTGTGTGTGTGTGTGTGTGTGTGTGTGTGTGTGTGTGTGTGTGTGTGTGTGTGTGTGTGTTTGTGCGCCCGCATGGATCAAAGATCAAAGTATTAGCAATACAGTAGGTAGAATGAAGTAATGATAACAGAGACGGGGAGAAAGGAAGTTGTTTGTTACTGAGAATTTGTAACTAGAGATGCTAAGAGTGAATATGAAAATAATTTGCTGATTTTTATATGGGGAGCATCCTGGAATTTTTCAATTTACTCTCAAGTCTTTAATGTTTGAAGAGCTGGGTGTGTAGTAAATCAAAGTACATCACAACTGCCATATAACTTTTTTGTCCTATAAATACTATAAAAGGAAATGTTTACGTTGTAATCAAGTGGCTGTTCTGGTAAGCAAAAAGAGACAAGGGGCATCAAAGAAAGTTTGATAAACATAAAGTGCACAGTTTAACCATGGTGTGAGCTTCCTTCCAAATTCTTAGTAAATGTCACATTTGACCCATTTGTTCTACATTGTGCAAGACACTGTAGTATTCCAAATTGACTGCAACTGTAGTTTAATTATTTTGCTTGTTGGTGTTGTGGATGGTGTGATATTCAGAGTGTTGCAAGCCTGCTCTTATCTGTATTGCTTATTTGCTTAGATGCTGACTGGAGCTGAGTGTTTTCTTTAGGGGGGGGAGTTGCTTGGCTTACCCGTTTGGGGCCTTGGACCTCTACAACTTGAGTAGTTTCTCCTGAGACCCTCTATTGGCTGAAGAACTGGGTATGTGATAAAACAAGTATTGTTATCGTACTGTTTACTTAGCAGAGACAGCGTGTTGTCTCACCTTGCATTTTCCACAGTTTTTATAAAGTAGCATTTAACCATGCCATGAGCTCCCAGCACAGTAATTAGTAAATGTTCTACATTTGCCTAATTGTTCTACCGTATGAGAGATAGTACAGTTCCATATTTTGAAGATGGAAGTTGATGATGGTTAGAGTTTCTTTATTTATTTTGTTTGGTGCTATGGATGTTATGGTAATGTCAAACCATACTAAACTGTCTGAAAATAAAGAACCCTCATGTAAGGAATTTCAGATTATGTAGTTTTAATTATATCAGTCATAAAAACTACAATTTCTTTAAGTCTTCTGTTGACACTTCTTCATAGACAGTTGTAATAATATTCCAAAAATCATAACTGCCTCACTTAAATCCTGCACATCCCCAAAAAGTATTCAAATCGTGGAATGGGATATTGTGACCAAACATTCCTTTCTGAGTTCTATTCATACTTCTCAACTCTTCCTATTTTTTGCTCAATGCTCATGATTTTGCTTCAAATGTTTGTCCTGTCCCTCATAACATTTTTTTTCTGGCAAATCACTCATCACTACAGTCAGTCAGTATTGCCAGTCATTAGAGTTTATACTTCTTATTACTCAAAAAATACATATTGATTCAAAATATGGTCTGTTAGTTAACTTTTTTAAGTGAACTAGAGTAATATTTAAAAATTGTTCCAGATTTTATCCACCCACCTCCATTATGTTTGGCTTTTTTCAGAATACTTAACCAAATAAGCTGAAACGTATAGTGCTACCCTAGAACATTCAGATCTAAACTATTTCTAGTGTTATTTCAGCAAACCATTAATAGTGAATTAGGCAGCTCATGTTGTTGCATTTGCTTGGTACAGTTTTTGTCTTTTATCAGTACTGTTTTCCTGGGAGAGGGCTAGAAAATTAACATATGTTTGTTTTCACTCTCAGCAGCTTAACAGGTACTATACTCACCTTTGTTGCAGAAGGCTGTGAGTTCTATTCCCATACATGGATGCTATGTTTCCAGTACTGGCACTGCACTACAATGGAAAGGGGATGCTACACTCCTGGGTGTGCCATCCATCTGATGAGATGTTAAACTGAGGCCACATCTGCCTGAGCTGGTGGTAGCTCAGGCAGATATAAAATATCCCACACCACTTAACAAAAAGTGTAGGGGAAGTTCCGCAGGGTTCTGGCCAAATTTCCCCTAGTCAGTATGAATCCCATCTTGGGTCTCCCCTGAAAAGAGGTCATTGGCTTGGTGGCACTAACCTGGTCAAAAGTATAACTCAATCAATCAATCATGATTGTCACTATATCTCAGTAAACTCATTATATATTTGTAGTCTGATTATTTTAATGCATCAGAATCATTAAGTGAGTATGGTTATTATATCTTAATTGTCTTGCCACTGTAAAGTGATCTTAGAGTTTTCCCCCCAGAATACACTTCAAGCTCCCTTTATATGAGTGAAGGAAATACTTCTTTTAACTTCCTTGGAAACAAGATGGCAGTATTGTGAGATATAGACATCCTGCACAACATCTGAAATCTATTTTCATTGTCACTTTTTCTTGGATTACTGTGATTTGTCTTCTCAGAGCAGCCCTTACTTCTTTGACAGTAGTAGTAAATTCTCAAAAAATAATAATAGTAATCTAGCTAAACTGTATGTTTTAAGGCTTGCAATTTTTAGTCCAAGTGTTGGCAGACCCTCTCCCACATTCTTCCTGAGGTGTCAAACCTACCATTGTAATCCTGTAGCTGCTAACTGACCACTCTTGCTTCTGCTTCAAAGAAATGTTAACAGACATTTAAACTGTTTTGCGATTCACCAGTGTCTGCAGTGAGGAAAATGTGAGTTTTTTCTTGAATGTTTGCAACTTGTGCTGTATTTGTTTAAAAGTATTTTTCTTACAGTGTTACAAAGAACAAAATAAGGATAACCATTTGAAATATGTGGACCCGCTAGAATGAGTCAGGAAACACTGTGACTGAATGGCTGA
The DNA here is from genome assembly GCF_019279795.1 of Protopterus annectens. NCBI lineage: Eukaryota > Metazoa > Chordata > Ceratodontiformes > Protopteridae > Protopterus > Protopterus annectens. The sequence goes on from NC_056725.1 coordinate 1,670,712,961, forward strand.
AAAAACAGACTTACATATATCAGGTCTGAGACAGTCCCTTTTCCCCAAGGTATGTCAATCTCAGAGTTTATTTATATAAGTTTGAGGGGTGTGGGGGTGCAATAGGGCTTGCCCCCTGCAAAAAAAAAGAAGTTTAAAGGAGATGAGTGATGTTTGAGATTTTCTCTTCTCCTGGATTTGTGATCTTTTTTTTTTTGTTGTTGTCAGCACTTGGCATTACAAGTGCTCTCATTTCAATAGGGAGCCCAAAATAAGTCAAGCTTTCTGTTCTTGAATTTGGGTTAATGATAATTTTTCTTCTTTCTACAGAAGTGAAAATGTATGGCATTTTCCCATTTGTGTTGCATTAGTAGGTACATGCTTGATTTGTTAAACTGTAGTATAGCAACACTTCATCCAAACAATAATCTTTGAGCACGACAAATTATTAGTTTTTCTGTATTGTGAACATTGCCCGAATTTGTAAGATTATGGCATTCACAGTTTTTTTATAGGGAAATGGTGTGTCATTTTTAATATTACATTGTGGATGAGTTGCTATTTATTATATACTTTATTGGTATGGTGTTTTGATATTTTTTTCATGTGTTCTATGTGCCCCACCAGTTAGCTATTGTGCCATTATTGTATCCTGCAAAAAAAAGGAATCTGTAGCCACCACTTCTCAACAACTTTAGATAGATCAAGAAAGAGTGAAGAGACCAGGTTACCTGCATTTCTGTTGTGAGTAACTGTGTCAGTAAAGCTGAAAGGGCAGTAGTTAGGCCTGAAACCATGCTGTGTTGGAGGGAAAGAAGGCTGTTTGCTGGAAGCTGTGAATGTATACATCTTTCCCTGTGTTTTAAACAGAACAGACAGTATTGCTATAGGGCTATTTTTTTGTGAGGCTTGTTGAAGATCCTCCTTTGTGCTGCAGATGATGAAGGTTTTTTTTTCTAGTGTGATGGGATGTACTTCTCTTTGAATGAGTGATTTATCTTGACAGAGACAGAATATGCTAGAACATTGGCAGCAGTTTTGATATATTCTCAGTGTTGTTGATTGGGGCCATGATAGTAAGTTTGAGTTTATGTAGGAACTTTTTTATAGAAGAAAGTAAGAATGGGAGTGATAGAGAATTTCTTTTGGTTGTTTATTTAGAGTGTAGTTTGGAGGTTAGTTGTGTGTTTATTTTTAAGTAAGGAAGTAACTCTTTTAATAAAGTGTAGGTTAAAATGAGAAGCAATGCTTTTGGATTGGTCAGAAGTGTTTGGAGTAACCTGTCCATACAGTAGCTGACCTTTTGTTGAGATTGTGATGACCGTGCCCTGGCCCAGTAATCAAGGAGCCTCAATCCTCACCACTAACACCAGGGAGATTGTCTCATAGAAGAGAAAAGGATAACTAATACACACAGTAAAGTACAATTTCCCTTAAGTGCACACAGAGATCACAGTCAATCTGGGGCTGGTTGCTCCCTTGCTCACCAGGTTCCCAATAAGACTCCCCACTGGCACAGTTATAGGGTCCAGGTCTCAGCCTAGTGGGGCAAGCTAGAACCTCCAGTACCCTCTCTGTCCAACCAGTGCTTTGTGTCCCTGCCAAGTAGCTGACACAGCACACACTCACTTTGAGATAAGTATTTATACAACTTCACAGACACTCCTGGGAAAGGCTGACACAGATTCTCCAGCTGTGCCCCTTTACCCAGACCATACGGTAGTAATTACTGCCACCACCCAGCTAATAATATCAGCTACTAAAAGGCCCTTAAAAATGTGTCCAATTATTACTGTGCAATATTATTACCCAATGGTAGTATGACTAACAGTCAAGTCTTACTTTAGAGTGGCCTATTACAGTAACCTCTATAAATATGCAATGTACTCTAGAGCTTATCTCAACACAAACCAGCCACATGTAGAAGGTTTTAAAAATATTTAATAATAAATAATTAAAACACAAGACAAAACTATTACACCACAGAGATATCTAAGAGTTCAGAGATCACACAGAAACTTAAAATAATACACTAGGACAGGTCTGATTTCAAAGAAAAATACCTAATTAATCTTTACTAGCTTTAACTATTCCTACAAGAAATCACAGTGCTAGAAACTTACTTGTGAGCTTAGGTAGAGTGCTGAGTTAGATATCCAAGATCAAAATGCTCTCAGTCTCTTGTAAGAATTAGTATTTAAACATTAGTAACAAACATGTCTCTAAGGCCCTCCCAAATTACATCATTTTTGACACTTAGCCTGGAGTTCTCAGGCCACAAACTGCATTATTTAGCAATCTAACACCTGCTCAGAAACTTACAATACAAGGCATTTCACATATATAGTTTAGCAGAAACCAGAGCAATAAAGCACCTTCCACATGTAAATTCGGGTCATAAACTTTAGCCTTAAAACAATGGGCATGAAACCTTCATCCAGATGCACTGGAGCCAAATTCTAACATGAAAGGGTCACAAAATGCTTTACTGGACCAGTAGAGTGCAATGTTGTCACATATCTTGCAGTTCCACATTTCACAGTATTCTTTTACATTCAAGAAAACATGCCTGTATTTTACATTTATTTACAAATGCCAGAATTATATATCAAATTATATTTGACTAGGCTGGCAGCCTTCGCCCATCTCTCCCCAATCGTCACAGAGATACTGGTGTTTTGTTTTAGCTATGTTTTCCAGGTTTTGTCTCTAGCATTCCTGAGCCATTTAGTTGCCCTAGATATCCATGGTGCTGGGTTGGACTTAACTCTTTTAGTTCTTACAGGGAAAAAATCATTTAGAATGCTTACATATATTTTTTTTAATTATGCCACATCATCATCAAATAATAGGCTTTTAAGTACATTTCTGCTACATCATTTTAAGGCACTGATGCAGACTTCTCTGTAAATTAGTAAGGTTCCTCACTGCATTATAGTGGTGGAGTTTATGGATAAAGTTTTTGTATCAGACCGCAAAGGTAGGGAGATGGTCAATGAGTGTGTCGCTCTATATAGCTATTTCATGCTATTTTCTTGAGTAGAGATTTAAGATTCTAGTCTAGTGTGGATTTCCTAGTTGTAGTTTTATGGCATCTAGTTGGGGGTATTTATTAGTTGTGTAAAGCCATGGAGTTGTATTGTATTAGAAGGAATAGCTGAGTTTAATTTATGCAAGTCAATGCTCATGTCACCCAGTATAATGGCTTCTTATTTTATATTGGTGAATATCCAGCAGAGGATCTCTTTTATGATAGGGATATTATTGACTGGAGGTATGGATAAGCACATGGTGAATAGGATTTTATGAGTGTTGAGTTTAAACCATGAGATAAGTAATTCTGCATGTTTGAGTTGAAGAGTGCTGTGAGAGAAGGGGGAGAATTCCAGAGTACTTTTGTGGAGTAATATCTACTTTACCTTAAGCCAGGCTTCCGTGCTCACCAGAATATCAGAGGAGTTACATGAATTTTAAGAAATTTAACATTTATTAATGGTTTTTTTAGATTGAAGTGCAGTGGATGTAGTCCTGGCTAGACTTGGTGAAGGAAATTCAGGGTGTGTAATGGAAATACTGAATAAAAGTAATGATGTTTGAGTTGGGCCAGGATTGGGGTGTATGTCTTCACTTAGTTTTAAGGACAAGTGCATATGATGATAATGACTGAGGCATTTCCACTTGATTTTCTGTTTTATGGGTATTTTATTGATCCTTGGGTTATAAATTGAGTAACTGATTTTAAAGGATTCAATAGAGAAAGTTTTGTGTAAAGTTGGGGAGATAGGAAAGTGATGGTTTGGATTGTAATGGATGTACTCCAGTGCTGCTGTGGAGGGTAAATTATTAAGTGAGTGATTGTGGTGATAGGTTGAGAGTTGTGTTACCACAGTGAAGGGTAACAGCAGGAGGCATTGTGGGGGTACCATTGTGATTAGATGATGAGGTGGGAGATTTGATTATCTGGAAGTGGTTTAGCTAGCTAATATGTTATAGTGGTGCTCAGAGTAATAATCCTTTGTGATCGGATGACTGGGTTTAGTAGGCAGAGCTGTGGATACTTTAAATGTAGAGTAAGAGCGGGAAAGATTCAGGATGAGTAATTATCGACATTGTATGAGGAGTAAGGTTCATAGGTATACGTTCATAGTATAGGGTAAGGGCATCATTATATTATAACAGCACAATGCCTGCTAATAGGACCAAAGTAGGGGGAAGATTCCTGGATGGTTATTGTGGACATCAAGATGGGGTAAGGGCATCACTATACTGGGTCAGCATAGACCCTGTCAATAGGTCCCCAAGTTATAACTCGATGCCCCACCCATGGGAATGTCAGCACAGGTCCTGATCTAGATGTCATCAATTCTTTATAATGAGACAATATTTACTGGCACTGATTTCTGACTGAGTTGTATTGTTTGATAATCTTAGTGAATCCCGATCACTTTACAAAGTCATCTGCCAGCTTCTTTGAGGTATTTTTCTCATTCATGCCTGCTAACATCAAGCCATCGCTACAGTCACCATCACCCATTTAGTCCAATTTACTGGACAAGAACATAGCTGTAGTGTGGCCATTATCAAAGCAGCCATTAAAAAGGATGTTTCTTTTAAGCCCTATAACTCCCCCTGAACATGGACATAAGGTCACTAGGACTGGGCATACAGTGGAATGATGTGACAGTTTGTCACCAGCTTCCATGAGTGATGCTAACCCCATAGCCTGACTATCTTCCTTAAAGGTAGATAACATGCCTGATCTCCAATTTTCACAAAGAATTGTAGGCAGATTATGCATCCAGGGAGAGGTGGGCAAACTCCACCCCTCCATTCATCTTGCTCCAGCTCTTTTACTCTCTCCCTTGCCACATCTTCCATTTTCTAGCTTATTAGCTGAACCCAAGTTATTTGGGTCATAGTCAGATCTTCTTATCACTATTCCATGAAATCAGCCATATACCAGCTTTCACAGTGTTTTGTTTGTGTCTTTTGGCTTTTCCCGGTTAGGGGTCGCCACAGAGGAACTCCGGTCCGCTAATGATTGGCAGTAGATTTTTATGTACTGGCTTGCTGGGCCTAATGCACAACCTTCAACGAAGGAACGCCCATTCACGCATGTCACCACACAGAAGACACTCTAACTGAGAATCGAACGGGCAACGTCTAACTGTGAGGCGACAACGCTACCGCAGCACCACCACCGCAGTTGCGCCAGTCCAATTAAAAAATGTATATTATCTTATTTTCATGCATGTGCAAAACAACTTATGTAATACAGTAGGTCATCCAATCAATGTCTACTCAAATCAAATAATGCTAATAACAAATACAGTGACAATGCATGTCTTACTTTAAGACGCACTTGGAATCATCTTTCATCCAATAGCTAATCAAACCAATATTATCACTACTTACAGCACAATGCAAGTTTTTATCCCTCTCAGCTGTGTCTCATGCAGTGTCACTTGACATTTCAGCACTTACTCTTAATATTTTCACAAATTCTACTGCATGAAAAGTGATGGTATTTCAGATTTAAATTGTAGTATATATTAAACTGGTAACTTTCATGAGAGTAATGTATTATTCTTTATAAAGGGCAACAGTTTTAGATATATTTCTATAATGAAGAACATTTTGTTTTTTGGGCATTTATTTTACACACATAATTTTGATCAGTTTTGCTTGTTATACAGACAGATCTTCATTTTCATTTTGGCTTCAAGTTATGTTGCATTTTGTATAAATTTTGGGGAGTTTACCCTCCCTCAGTTCCTTCTGAAAATGGGCTAGTTCTCAGCACAGGTAACCCAATAAATAAACCAAATAAATAAATTATAACCTAGATAGTGACCTCTGGTTTAATACAGAAAAGAATGCAAGCTACACATGAATAAACATTAAAAGAAGTTGTGTCTCTCCCCAACAACATACACCACACGCACACACACACACACACACACACACACACACACACACACACACACACACACACACACACACACACACACACACACACACACACACACACACACACACACACACACACACATATACATGCATACACCTACACACAAATGCATACATTATTCTCCTTGTTGCTTTGCTGGCTGCAATACATAAAAACTTTTGCAAGTATTTTTCAAAAGACCAAAAAGGCCAACCATGGCCTAAACTATAACAGCTTTAATAAAACAAAAAAAGGAGAGTAAGCGCTTCCACGACTTCGATTTCCCAGTCGCTTCTTCAGACTCAAATACAAAAACAACTGCATCAAGGCACTTAAAAAGACTGGCCAATCTTAAGCAATTAACTAATTAGTCAACTGGCCTTTCACCACCTTGCCTCCTTCTCCTCACAAATCCTATTCCTTGTGTCTCTGACCCTATTCCCAGGAAGCTTATATCTTTATCAACTCTACACTGCCCTTCTACTGCCTTTTTTTTGTAACTCCTGTCCCTTTACTCTCTTCTCATGCTATAATATGTAATTATGCTAAAGATGATAGTATTTACATAGTCTAGGTAGTGTACTTCTTTGTAATCTAGTTGTAGGTTTCAATGTTTTAGTTCTTTTCCCTGGTCTCTCTTATTATTTATCAGGTTCTAGAAGTTGTATTGATGTTTAATAGAATGTATTTTAGTTTTTCCAGTTGCCTTCTTTTTGTAATCAAGATGCATTGGTTGAAGTGTTACAAGTCTGTAACTTGTTATTTGTAACTTGTTATTTGTACTCATTATAAATCTCTTATGTCCATATGTGGAGCTTTTCTCCCCGGGCCTCTGCTGAAAATGGAAATATATCCAGTCAGACTAGCCCGGTTAACAAATGTAAAATAAATAAATAAATAAAAGCATATCTCTAGAAACTAAGAAAAAATTACATTTCACATAGTCACCATGTCAGTAAATAGGTAACATAATATAACACATACATTTAGTTAAAAAAAGGTTTTTAAAATCACTTTACTTAATGGGGGAGTATGTGTGTGCATAGTACCTGTTTAACAGATACAGCATCATTAATACCTGGTTTCTTGTCTGCATTAAAATGTACTAAACATCTAAGCTCAGCTAATTCTGCACTATTCTTTATGCCCCCCTTCCTCGAGCTCTCTTTAACTATTTCAAGTACTAAAAATCTACAGGCATGATGCAGCAGAAGTAGTTTGCATGGCTTTGTGTTGGTGTTCGTGTTTAGAAATGTTCTGACCCCTACGTGTCACTTGAATACAAATAGATATGTCCCCAGTGAAAGATAATCAGTTGGAAGCATACAAAATATAATGCTGCTCTCCTCACAAAGTCAAACCACAAAAATGCAGATCACCACTGTCAAATGCAGCAAGTTCTTAGTTTAGAGCAACATTGTGAGAGACAGAAGGGAGGCTAAAATGCATTTCACAATAAGATTAGAAAAGTGATTCTAGCAAAACTAGCCAGAAAACTTGAAGGTATACTGCTGCACTTTCCTCAGCAAATGTAAATAATCCTTAAAGGTGGGGTTAATTGCATTACCACAAACATATCTAAATTATACAGTTTTTAATGATAAAAGTATGTTATTTTTTCAATTAATTTTCTTGAAAAGGACATCCCCTGGAAAACTTTCTTGAAGCCGTAAACTCTTGCCATGACATTACGAAGCACTGAACCCATAATGCCTTATTACTTTCACTAGTGTATTATCTACTATATTGTCATGCTAATTACAGCAAGAGCAGTCTTTCTCCCTAGTAAAACAGGTTGTCAGGTAAGTTTCCTAGGTGGAACACCCTACACTGAAAATTATATAAGTAATGATTTATTAGTAAAACAATAACTTAAGTATGTGGCTACTCTTCCAAAGAAGTATTTGTTTTTGGACTGCCCAGAGTGTTTTGCTATTGTGGGTAAATCTTTGCCAGATTCTATACTGACATAGTTTTGTGGGTGTGGCCATAAAGAAAAACTGAGTAAACAGTGAAACTAAAACATCCAAAAACATGTCATAGGCTTCATGTATTTTTGTTAAACCACTTGCAGCTTTAATATCAGGAGTATACTCAAAAATTAACTGTAAAACAAAGATGCAAAAGAAGTGCATCAAACTGTAATACAATTTAAAGGAATGTACAAGACAGAATAGGGCAGAAAACAAGCATAAACATTGCTAAACAAACAGTTATAAACCAACACCAAATGCTATGTTCTCCCTTTATCACACTCCTGTTTACAGCATCTGTCCTAGCATTACTGTGCTAAAACAATGATGGCAGCTGATATAATCAGAATTTGCGTAATAAATAACATCAGATAAAGCAAGAACTGATATTGTAAAGATCATAATGTTGAATCCTATTAGTTGGATAGAAACTGCACAAAATTATGAAAGAACTGAAATGCCCTACTAGCTCTCAGCTACAGCACAACTCTAGTATCACAGAGCCTGACGGTGGGATATTTAACCAATAGTCTTTGACTGTGTGCAAGGGGGTATGGTGAGATTTACTCTTTACTGACATGAACAGAACCAGATTAACAAAAGGGGCTGATGAAGCTGCAGGTCGTGGCCTTATGTGTAAAATAGACCTGATGCTGCCAATTGTCCGACTCTTAATTTAACATGAAATCCTTGGCCAAATGTTCTGACAGACAAATACTCCCCTCATAGCTTTCAACTATAGGCCATTGAAGACCATAATCCAGCACTGGACATAAACTGGTCCTGAGGGTGAATCCAAGGGACAAATTACTCAAGCTAGCAGAGAGAAATCTCACAATATCCCTCAGCCATGGATTACTGTGATTATGTAATGGCTCGAACTTTATATGAAAAACAAAATCTGACTTTGTTTTGAATTTTCTTGACACTCTTGTGGTGCACAAGTGTATTTTTCATTTGCCATATTTTCCATGCACTTGTAATCAATTTCTGTCCCATATCTGCAAAAACATTATCACTCACTTAAAACACAGTATAAGGGTTTACTCCTATCTCCTATCAGCAGTGTTATTTGACATCTCACTTGTTAAACTTAATTACTATTATCACATATTCTTTTGCATGAAAAGTAAAAGATTTTCATTTTTAAATTGTAAGATATATCAAACTAGCAGCTTGCAGGAACTTCGTGTTGTATTATTCTGTTTTGATATTTTTCTCTAATGCAGAACTTTTTGACTTTATGGGTATATATTTTACTCATATACCTTTGCTCAGTTTTGCTTGTTATATATGTAGCTCTTTGTATACTTTGTATCTCTTTTTAATTTCAATCATATTGCATACCATATTGTATTTTAATATATTTTGTACAGACATCTCCCAGTTCTCCTTGAAGATAGATTTGTTTGCAGTAGGATAACCTGATTAACACAACAAACAAGTAAATAAACATTTTACAACATAGATAATGATCTGGTTTTGTGCAAAAAGAATACAAATAACTTGAAAGAAACAAAAACAAACATTAACTCCCTAAAGCACACACACATATGCTTGCTGCTTTGCTGGCTCCGATGCATAAAACAACTTTCACAAATAGTTTCCATGTCTTTCTGTTTGTGTTAATATTTAGAAAGGGTCTAACTCCTACATATGTCCTGAATGCAAAAACATATATCCAGTGCAAGATAATCAGTTTGGAGTATACTAAACATGACAATACTACAGCCCTCACAAAAACAGTCCATCAGAGGCAGGTCAGTATGGTCAACTTCAGCAAAGTGATAATAATCTATTTGTTAACCAGGAAAGTCCACTGGACAGACAGATCCTTTTCAAGAGCAACCCAAGAGCAATGTCTTGTTAGTTAAATTGTTCCAAGTCAAACAGCAGGCATATGGAGGTTGTAGGAATCAAACCTGGGACTACAGTAGGGTCTTGGTCTACCAGAGTATAGTCTTAAACCACTGGTCAAAACTTCCGCTTATTTGAAGGTAACATTATGGGAGATGGAAGGGGGGCAAAAGTGGATTTCATACTAAAACTGGAGGAGTAGTTCTACCAAAAATATCCAGAAATCTAAAGAAAAGTACAAGACAGTATAGGGAAGAAAGCAAGTATAGACATTGTTAAGCAAACAGTCATAATCCGGCACTAAATGTTAGTTTTTCCATTTGTCACACTCTTGTAACAGCATCTGTTCTCACATTACCATGTTAAAGTAATGATGAGAGATGACATAAGCAGATCTTGCTTAACAAATAACACCAACCATTAAGTAGTGAAGCATGCATGAATCCTGTTAGTTGATTGGAAACTGCACAAAGTTCTGAAAGAAATGAAATGCCTTACTGGCTCTTAGCCATATCCCTGAGGCGTGTACCAAGTATACTGAAAATGATACACCCTGTTGTTTCAAGAACTGGACTACCCTGTTAAAACAGTTACAAACACCTGTAACAAGGCAGTACAGCCTGAATACCTGAAGCTTTCTCCAAAAGCTGGCAATGCCACACACATAAATACAATACAGTTCTAGTGTCACAGAGCTTGACAGTGGGATATTTAAGAAATTATCCTTGACTGGGGGAGTACGGTGACATTTCTTCCTTTTGACTTGAACTGGTCCTGAGGTTGAAGACAAGAGACAAAACATTTAAGCTAGGAAGGAGTAAATCCCACCATTACACTCCATGATGGATTATTACAATTTTGTCATGGATAGAACTTCATATGAAACAAATTTGGGTTTACTTTGTGCTGTTGTGACACTTTTGTGGTGCACAGATGCATTTTCTTTTGCCATGAATTTCTTTTGGTTTTATTTGGCTCTCTTTTCTGTTTTTTGTATCATGTTTTATACTGCTATCATTGTTTTTGTATTGAAGGTTGCAGCTGTCATTTATTTGCTTTACTTACACCAAACACATTGTAGATTTATAGCTCTAGCTTTATGCTGAACGTTTTAGTTCCATGTTGTCAGTTCGTATTTCTATGTTGTAGTATCATAATATTTTAATGGCATCAGTCATGATGTTCCACATGTTCATGGAATTCACAGGAATTTCAAGGAAACTGAGTCTGTTGACCTTTGACTCCTTGCCAGTGTCAACTCTTAGACTGTACCCCCCTTTCTGTATGAGGGGTAGGCTAGTTAAGCCCATGGAGAACTTGTGGTCACCCATCCAATCATCTAGGTCTCATTTCAGTGATGACTGTGTATCACACTGCTTAATCTGAATGTGGCAGGATGTTCTAGATGAATGGGAGGTGCTGTATGATGAATCTGTCCCTCCATCATGTTTTATCTGCTGGTGAAGATTTATCTCCCTGGTTCCTGTATTTGTGGAACTATTAGACTACAGACTGATCCAGGACAATTGGTTCTCTGATGGCATGGAAGGCAAGGTATAGTTCTTCCCTCAAGATTCTAACAGATACTGAATAAATAAACAGTGCTTACAGCCTCTCTTGGTAGCTCGGGGTCTTTAATACCATGATCTTCTTTCTTAGGAACCTCTGGGATCTTTCTTGCTATTTGATATGTTTGGAGAGGAACATCCCAAAGGATGTGTCGTACTTCATAATTGGCCTAATTAATGTTGACTATAAATGTTTAATTACTTCTATAGATCTGAATGATAGTGCCTTGCAAATTAGCTGCACTAAGTCAAAGGATTTTCTGACTACTGATGTCACATGAGGATCAGAAATGAGTGAATTATAAATTCATGATCCAAAATCCCCAACAAGATTTTCATTTTGAGGTTGGTATGCTCTGTATATACGCATTGCTGAAGAAAGTGGTTGTCTACCACATGTAACAATATTGCACTTTTTTTCACTTAATTTGAGTATATTTTCAGTACAGTAGTCATTTACATGTGTAAGTTCTGGCTGGAGATGTGGGATATCAGAGGGGGACTTGGCAATAACTCCTAGTTCACGGTCATTTACAAACTTTGTTGTCCAGAGGTCTTGGTTTCCAGTCTAAGGATCAGAAAATAAATGCAGAAAAGGAAGTGTCTCAACAGTGAGACTTGTGGCATCAGAGGCCCAGGCCATCTAAAGCGTTAAGATTTCTTCCAATAGGGTATGGTGTGATGATGTGAGGTATTGCCAGCTATGCCAGGATAAGTGGATGTGTAACATATGCCAGCATAGCTACCTGGAATCTTGTAAAGAATTATATCTCATTTGTATATTAAACTGATTTATGCAGATGCTTGTGTTGAAAATGTATTTGTAAAGTTGCTTATGTTAAAAATGTATCAAAAGAGTGTCCTGCTGGAGAGAAAAGAAATATACATTTATATCAGACTGTATTATGACTATTGAAATTAATATTGCAACAGAGAATATTGGAAGAGAAGAGGTTAATCTCAGTCCAGCTAACTTTGAAAAATAGTAAGAAATTCAATTACCTGGTTTAGACCATAAAGATTGTATCTTACATTTCTGATTGCAGCCAGAGACTGCCTGTGCCAGCAAATGGTTTATTAGCTCCTGTAGGTTCACAGGTTCATAGGTAGGTACTAGGCCATCGGCCCAAGGACCTACATAAGCCTAGCCAACAAGGTTCCCTGGCTTACGCCACCCAAGAAAGTTATTTTTCTGTGCCACTGTCGAGCAGAGACATAGAAGTGATCCCCGGGGTGTATTTCCTCTTTCCCATCCACTCATCAGGACTTTTCTTGAAGAGTGCTAATGAAGAACTTTGCTTGACATAAATGGGTAGCCTGTTCCAGAATATGGAAAGTCTTTGGGACAGGAATCTATCCCTCCAGCATGTCCTGTTTATTGTGGTGACAAGGTTTAGGTCCCTAGAGTGTGTAGCTCGTAGGGATTGGGATTTCTTTAGTTGTAGCATGTCCAACAGCTCTGGGTTTGACATAGCTTTATATGTTAGGCAGAGATCACCTCGGAGTAGGCGATATGCTACAGAGTAAAGCTGGAGTTTTTTGAGACGGTCAGTGTAGGGCATTTGTTTGAGGCCAGTAATCCTCGTTGTGAGGTACTTCTGTGGCCTTTCCAGCTGCTGCAGATGTCTTGTGAGGTACATTCCAAAAGGGGCATTATACTTTATAATGGGTCTAATGAGTGTCAAATAGAGAGGAACAATGGCCTCTTTTTTCCTGGATGAGAACCCTTTTATGATGAGGTGTGCCACGTAGAAGGACTTCCTGACTACTGTGGTGATGTGACTATCAAAGGAGAGACTACTGTCCACCTGGGTCCCAAGGTCTCTTATCACACATTCAGTGCTAAGTAGATTACTGCCTATGTGGTAGTTCATGGGTACAGAGTTTTTACCAAAGGGGATGACACTGCACTTTTTGGCATTGAGCTTGAGGCCATGGCTCTGACACCAGGCATCTGTCTCAGCGAGGCCCTTCTGTAGGATGTCCACATCATTTGGGGACTTGACTATGGCTCCTAGTTTGCAGTCATCTGTGAACTTCATTAGCCAGAGGCCTTCTGTGTTAGCCTGTACTTCAGAGAAGTAGATACCAAACAGGAGAGGTCCCAGGACAGAACCCTGTGGTACTCCACTTGTCACTGCTTTGAGGTCAGATTTGGAGTCTGCAACTTTTACAGTGTGGGTTCTGCCAGTGAGCCAGTTGGCAACCCATGTTGTGATGTAGGGATTTATACCAAGTTTAGTGAGTTTAGCTATAATTCCAGAATGTGGGGATAGTGTCAAAAGCCTTGGTGAGGTCAAGATAGGCTGTGTGAACCATCTTACCCTCATCTACGGCTTTGGTGACTGCCTCAAAGAAGTCAATCAGGTTCAGGAGGCATGATCTGTCTTTCATAAACCCAAACTGGGTGGGATCCAGAGTTTGGAGGTTACCAATGTCTTTGTTTATGAGTTCCATGATGATACGTTCCATGGACTTGCAGACCAGGCTTGTCAAGCTAATAGGTCAATAGTTCCCGGGATCAGTGGTGGCTCCCCCTTTGTGGAGTTGGATAACTGTTGCTGTCGCCATTCAGTGGACACAAAGCCTGATGCGAGGCTATTATTGAACATGGTGCTTAAGTGGGGAGCCAGTTCGTGCTGAAGTTCCTGTAAAACGCAGCCTGGGGTGTTGTCCGTCTGTAGAAAGAGTGGAAGTGTTTTATGGTTTTATAGCTTCCAGATGGTATAACACATCTCAGCAAAGGTCTATCTGTGTGTATGGTAACTCATATATGCTAAATTCTGATTCAGTTTCTAGCAATGGGGGTAGCATGGGAACCAGAAGTCAGATGACCAGATGTATGTGATGCCATTTTGTAATCTAGGACAAAAATGATGTTTTAATACCAGATGAGACAGAAGTCTCAAGAGCAGTCTGTCTTTGGAAGCTGACAAAGAAGGAAAACCACTCACCTACCTCATCTTGCCTTGCTCTAGTAAGTGACCAGGGAATAGTAATTCTTTAGATCAGTCAGGAAATATAGTGAGATTAGTTAAGTACTGTTTTTCAGCATCTGTGTAAATCTGTTCATCTGTGTTATTTTAATATTTCCCGTGATTGAAACTCTGGTGTTTATCATAAATAGATATTCTGTATTCTCATGTTCTTTTATTATTTATTATTAAATATATTTAAACTTTTCATTGTGGCTGGTCCTTTAGAGAATATTTTAAACTTTGAGAAGACTTATATTTATTTGGTGACTCTGTGGCCACTCCTGAAAGCCTTACTCCTTTGGTCAAATACTGTCATTTGTATTAATATTAATTTTACTTAGTATACTTGGCTACCCTTGTAAGAGCCTTAGAGTAGCTGGTGTTGGAGTGTCTGGTGGCAGTAACTACCTTATAGTCTGGGCAGAAAGTTGTCATGGCTAGTAAATATGTGCCAGCCTTTCCCAGGTGTGTGTGTGTGTGTGTGTGTGTGTGTGTGTGTGTGTGTGTGTGTGTGTGTGTGTGTGTGTGTGTGTGTGTGTGTGTGTTTGTGTGTGTGTGTCTGTGTGAATCAAATCTCAAAGAGTGTGTGTGTTAGCTGCTTGAATCAGAGATATGAAGCACTGATTTTACAGACAGAGTGGTGAAGGACTTGGCTTGGACACTCCGCTGAGGACTCAATTCTATAGTTGTGACAGTGGGGAGTCTTACTGGGGACCTGGAGGGAGACAGAGAGAGAAACCCAGACCCAAGACTGAGTGTGTTTCCTGTATGCTCGTAAGGGAAATTGTGCTTGATGCAGAGAGCTGCATCTGGAAATACTGTGTATCTATTTTTGTTCAAAGTGAACATCCCTCTCCAGTGTCAGTTTTGAGGATTCAGGCTCCTTGATTACTGTCCCAGAGTGGGGACGTCACATATTTTTGGTATCAAACACCTTCAACAGATCAAGATAAGCAGTGTGAGTATCATGACCACTGTGGATAGTCTGTGTAACCCTCTCAAAGACGTTAACTAAATTCATTAGGCATGATCTTCCCTTATAACTGCCTTTATAAACTACAATATTTAAAATCTTATTCAGCTGGACTCACAGTAGTTTGGCTTTTTCAATATATTCCATGGCTTTGCCACTGAAATTTATCAGGGTGATATGTCTATAATTCCTAGGGTTAGTGGTAGGGCCTCCCTTTTGGAGTGGCATCATCACTGTGGTGTACCACACTTCAGAGACAAAACTTGTAACTAAACTGATGTTAAACAGTTTGAGGGGTGGTTCTGCCTGGGCATGCTTAATACTGTTTATTAAACAATCAGCTATATTTAAGGCCCCAGGGAAGAAGCATTTTTGGTCTCAGAAAGTACCTTTAGTACATGTTCCTTTGTGATAATAGGGGATTTAAGGAATTGAGAGATGCGTGCATACCTCTCAACTTCTTAGTGCAAGAAATCTGGAAAAGCACAACAAAGGGGGGGGGGCGGCAAAGGCCCAAATATAGGGGCATATTTTAAATATTGCTCATTTAAAATTAGAAAATTGCTAGAGTAACAGGGTTTGTTTTATCATACATTTTCTGAAGGATTTGAAGTCTGAAAATCTAATGTGTGTCATTATTTAGGGATATCAATCCTCAGATCATTCCATTGATTTGCCAGAAAACCACACATTTTATCAGGAACAGGTCAAAAATATGAGCCAAAAATCTGGACATTCTATGGAAATCTGGACAGTTGGAAAGGAGTCACTGGGGTAAAATTAGCACCAAGTTTGCTATTATAGGGACATTTGGGTTTGAATAGGTGGTGCCATCTTGAATAAGTTCAGAGCGATGTTGAGTGTTATTTCTTAGTTTCCCAACACAGCTGAAGAAAATTTTGGAAGACTCCTCAACTTCAGATGCTAACCTATGTTCATGGGTTGCTACAGTAAAACTAAAAGTATTTTTTATGTTTTTAGTAATATTTCTGATACTATCCTCAATATGTAGGTTTTGAGATCTGTTATATAATTTAATGAGTTGTTTATTTCTTATTGTAAAGTTTATGGACCACCAAGTAGGTTTGTTTTTGAGTTTATTGTTGTATTTTGTTATGGTTGGGATTGTCAGCTCTTTACATTTATCTAAATGGGCATATAACTCCTTTGTGAAGCTACATGCTGTGTCATTGTTTAAGCCGATGCTGTCATGAGTGAATTTTGAAACCTCTTCATAGAATTGAATGGGGAGAGTAGGTTTCAAATCCTTGAATTCTGAGATATTAGATGCAGGTGCTTTGGAGATTTTGAAGTTGAAAGTCAATGGTTTAATGTCCAACTTAACTGGGGAAAGAGATATTGTGGGAATATTACATGAAGTTGCTATATTTGGAAGGTCCAGATCAAGAATGTTGTCATCTAATGGGATTGTTCACTCTCTGGAAATCTGCCTGGAGGTGATATGATCCTTAACAGATATGGAGACCTCACCAGAGTTGCCTTCAAGCCTGAAGGTATAGTAGGTGCAAAACCCACATATGGAGGGAGTGCTTTCTTTACAGTTAAACTATATCTCAGTAATTACATAAACATGGATGTGTATGCAGGAGAACCTCAAGGCTGAATAACTTGTTGTTGAGATTTCTAGGATTGAGTAGAGACACTTTAAAACAATCCAGTTTTAGGGTCTGATGTGTTTATCATATTGAAATGTCCATTACCTGGAATCTGCATAATAATATACTATGGGAATAACAAATGCAAGCATGTGGAAACCTTAGAACAAGACATGCAGGCCATCTTTTTGCCATGTTTTACAAACCAAGTTGGACTATCAAGCATCTTGCTCCATGCTGATACATACTGGATTCTCCTGGAATTACATCAACTATTTAACAAATTGTTGGAGCCAACTGTCTTTTTTTTTTGTACTTGCATTATTCTTTGAGATGGAAGGATTCTACTCAGGAGCAGTGTATTGCCTGCATTTGACACATGCATTAAGAGATATGTCTCTCTGCATGTCCCTCAGAGTTCTGCCTCCCAAATCATTAACTCCTACATGGACATCCACCATATTGCAATCACATTTGTCAGCCAAAAGGGTCTTTACAAACCTTGTGGCATCAGAGTCCTGGCACCTGAAAGACAACTTGCCTTTACCCTATCTTTGTCTAGCCTAGTTGGAGGAGAATCTGTGTGCCTAATATTAGAGACACCTATCACAATAACACTGTTATTAATACAAAGGCTTGAAGTAATAGATTTGAGGTGACTGGACTTCTAATGATTCTTTGTTATAGGTGGGCATGAAGGAGATGAGGAATTGGATTTACAGTAAGACATAATTTTCCTAGATCTAGGAGGCTTTGGCAAAGATTTTTTTCAGCTTCATTAGAAGACATTTTAATTTGATTATGTTTAGATTGTGGTGGGAGTATGTACTGCTTACAGTTCATATTTTTTGTGTGTGAGGGAAGCCTCCAGATTAGTTAGATATTTGCACCTCTCACAGACAGAATTATTTTTGTTGAATAAGAAGTCAGTATCTGAGAGTATAAGGCAATTACTACACTGCCTGCAGATGCCAAATGGTAAGTGGTTGACAACAGAAGGGAAATGATTTGGCTGATCTTCCAATGTTGTCTAGTGATGCTGGAAATTTAGTTAAGAGATATACAGAATAAACTATATTTACTGCGGTGGTGGTGCTGCGGTAGCATTGTCGCCTCACAGTTAGACATTGCCCGTTCGATTCTCAGTTAGAGCGTCTTCTGTGTAGCGACATGCGTCAATGGGCGTTCCTTCGTTGAAGGTTGTGCGTTAGGCCCGGCAAGCCAGTATGTAAAAATCTACTGCCAATCATTAGCGGACCGGAGTTCCGCTGTGGCGACCCCTAACCAGGAAAAGCCGAAAGACACAAACAAACACTAGTTTATGGAGTGATATAATTAAGCGGGTTATCTTACAGAAAGATACTCTGACTAAAACAGAATAACTATATGAAGATAAATGAGATGATTTAAGAAGGAGAATACGTTCTATTAATAAAAGAAAGAAGAAAAGAATATTTGATTTATGAAGTGGCTGTGGTTTGTGCCACACTGTGCAAATAATGAACACTTATTGGCTAAGATGACAACAGTGAATTTATGAGCAGCTTAGAGCAGCAAGAGTCTGCTTGGAGGATTAGACAGTAATCCAGATGTGCACTGCAGCTTGTAGCACAGCTGTGGGCAGCTGTAAATTCCACTAGTATCACTGAATAAACAAGGTCTGGGGGGGGAGGAGGAAATATGAGCAAAAATGTAGGTAAGACGCCTGCACTGATACAGTGAATGTTGCTGTAATTCAGAACTAAGTAAGGCAGCTTGCTAAACCTCATTAAAATGCGTTATATATAACAATGGAAAACAGCAAGGAAAAAGCTCAGTAGAGAAAATCAGCCAGTAGCAACACAACAGAACATCACTTCATCAGCTAACACAAATTTCATGAGCTACTGGTATTTCACTTTTCTCTCTGTAATTTTTGTAAGGCTGTCTCTGAATTTTGAAAGTGCTTGTTTCTGCACTTTGTGTAGTTCAGTTACCTGCTTTTAATTCTGGAGCACTTGCACATCAGAAATTGTACTGCTCTAGCTGGAATTATCACAGGATAACTTCCCACTAGACTGTGATCTCAGCCTTCCAGATCATTTCATTTTGATTCATTTACATCTGCCATGAGGGTCACTGTTAAGTCTGTGACCATGATGGCAGCTTAACCCCAGAACTTTTCTTTTCCAGGAGTGTTTTTTTAAGTTATTCTCCCAGGTTTTAGTGAATAGGGCAAATATTAACTGCCAAAAAAGTATGTTAGTGTGGTCTGGAACTCTGTTTGTGGTTTTAAAGTAATGGCAATGTAAAAATCTAAGCAAAAACTTGATACTTCCCATACTGAAGGAAATTATGGAAGACATGTCTGATCTGAAAGGACTGTTTTATGGAGTGCAACAGGATAGCCCAGACATCTGTTGTACAAATGTCATCTTTTAAGGGCTAAAGTGTGAATCCTGCAGAAGACAGATAAGCTGAAAAAGGCTTATGCTCCCAGGCATAGATGCTTAAATGACTTTGAATCTGAAACATAGATAAGACAGCAGGCATTTGCAGAAGCAACATGGAAGTGGCTCTATTTCAGAGCTCAGATTAGTGTAGAATACCATGAGGTTCTAAGAGTGTTCTGGCCGTGGAAATGCTACCCTTCCAGGAGGCTCCAAACTATTCAGACATTCCTCACGGAAGTGCTTGGATCCCAAGGTCAGTGGATAAGTCACATTAATTTGCTCCAGATGGGTGCACAGAGTGCTGCAGAGAACAATGGCTTTGGAAGAGACCTTTCCATACCCCCAGGGATAAGAGCCGCAGGTGGCCGGCTAATCAACTACCCCTTCTTGAGGTGGTGCTGGGAGTGAGGGTGGTAAGTAGAGTGAGAAAGAGAGAGAGAGATGGCAGATGGCAGAGACCCTTAGTGAGCGAGGTCCCAGCTGAAGACTGTGGAGAGAAGAAAGAAAGTCTGACTAAATCACAATGTCCAGAAGAAGATGGTATATGAACTTTGAAGAGGTGGTAAGGTGTGGACACCAAAAATATAAGACTGAAGGAGAAAAAGAGCTCACCACAAGAGCTGGTGCTTGATTTGTTAAGCCTGCGTGAGAAGCGACACCTTTGTTTATAAGTCAGGAGCAGTGATTGCTAGTGGGGGTCATGTGACCAGCAAAGCAATTTAACCACCTTCTATATGTTTTTATTTCCTGTGTCTCTTTGAGAGATTGATGCTGTCAATGTGATATTCTTGTGACATAGATGGAATATCATGATGACCTAGATATCCCAGTGATGTGATTATGAATTGTGAGATGGCTCCTTGGACGTTCCAGTTCAGGGTGTATATCAGGGGATGATAAGGTCTCCCTAATAACTGAATAAGATGGTGAATGGAGAAGTCTGCTCTTTGTACATCTGTAACAGCTAGATGTAGCTCTTTCACCATAACATGTCTTAAGACTAATTTCATTTACTGAACTATGCAGCAGTTGGGGCTGTATGGACACTAACATCCCCAAAGGGGTGCCTAAAGGAAGGATACTAAGGACATTGGAGGCCTGGGTTTTCAAGAACATCTTCCATGTATTTTTGCATACTAATTTGGCTGTTAAACTATGCTAACTAATGCACAGTATTTTGTGCTGGAGACATTAGTGTATCATTAAGGTTACTTCAGCTGCTGAATTCTGCTTCATTAATAACTGTCTGAACAATAGCCCTCCACACCCATGTGTATGACCAAGGACCAGTTGATTAGGTTCTGTCAAAACACAACTGGTTAAAATTACATTGTATTGTGGATTTAAGGCTAGATGCTTGGTATTGCAGGATTGCTGTTTTCGCAAAACCACTGTGGATTTTATGTTATATGTCTAGTCTAGAGTTCCATTCCATCAGTTGCCATTTTGGTGAACCCAGCATAATGAATTCTAAATCCCTTACTGCCTTTGCTACTCTTCCCTATACCTCGAACTGATAAGCACATTATACAATACAGCTACTGTCTATCTGTGTAATTTCCCTGTAACCAACTACCTCAAGATAAGAAAAAAATGTATTTCCTTAAATTCATACTACTGTATTTTATATAATGTGTTATAGATATATTCATATAGTTGTGTTTCATGTAAACTCAATTTGTTTTACAAAATGTCATTTTTTTGTCTTTAAATGTATTTGCTGAATATGTGGTGCTTTTCTCCCTGTGCCTCTGCTGAAAATGGGATAAACCCCAGTCAAAACTTCCCAGTAAACAAAGAGATATAAATAAATAAATTAAGTGGATTCCTGCATCCTCATCTCTCTCTCTCTCTATATATATGTATATATATATATATATATATATATATATATATATATATATATATATATAATATATATATATATATATATGTATGTATGGATGGATGTGTGTGTATATATATATATATATATATATATATATATATATATATATATTTTTTTTTTTTTTTTCAATTGTACAAAGGGAAAAGTTCCATATTGCCACTGTAGCATGATCTCACACAAACCAAATACTCCCTGTTGATGAACCTATAAGTTGACTAAAATACATCTATATAGTTGCAGTCGACCAACAGATAAATTAACAAAAGTGAGTGAATTTGCATTTTAACAGGAATTTCCCTTTCTTTACCATTGTACAACTGTGGAGTTGATATATGTAAGCCCCTCCGCCCATGCAAACACTTATTTTGATCTTTTGCTGGTGGGTAGGCAGATTAGATTATTATTAGCGATCATGAGTTGATCATGAAAAAGGGGAGCCTCCTAAAGAAGCCTCCAAATGAAAGATAATAAGGATATTGAGGGCATGTGTTTTCAATGGTTATATGTGCATATTGTTGCACATTGATGTGTCTGTTAAAATTATGCTAACGGACAGTATTCTGTGGCTGAGGTTTGTTTAGAAATATTACGTTCATACGTTGGACTCTCTGTTTGCTAACTCTGTTGGCAAAACTTGGAACTCACTTCCTACTGATCTTACTCTTGAAACCTCTCTTACGAAGTTCAAAAAAGCCTCAAGCTATACTTTAAAACTCACTGGCTATGTCCTTGTTCAAAACCCAACTAGATCCTCCTCTATAGTTTGTAATCATGTTACATTGCTTAGTCAATTTGTCAACACTGTTTTAAAAATGTATGATTATATCACCTGCTTGCTCAACTGGAGCCGGTAAACTGTGTGTAACTTGTAATCATTTTGTGATTTTTATTGCATGTTCTACCTTGGAGCTTTTCTCCCAGGGCCTCCGCTGAAAATGGACATGTATCCAGTTGGACTATCCCGGTCAACAAATGTAAAATAAATAAATATTCGGTTGCGCAGGTGTACTGGTGAACAATCTGTGTTTTCGTGAATTAGTGATTTACCTGTAATTATAGACTGATGCATAGTTGACCTTGTCTGACAACAATGTACATAGTGGATCTTTAGGTCATAGTGGTCTAGTGACCCTTATAAGTAGTAGTTGGTATGGCTGCTGTCGTCAACATATTCTGCAATGTCTTTCCCAAAAAAATATAGTGATTACGTATCTTTTGACCGTTGTATGTGTACATGACTGTAAATCTTCCCTTAGTGCAGGTGCATGAGTCCTGTTCATTCAAGCCTCTGCATTAGAGTATTTGAGTGTTGTCTCCTGAATAGCACATTTGCATGGAGATATGTTTGCAGACGAAAGAATGAATTTATGCACTCTTTGCATGACAGTTGCTCTTTGTGGTACAGGGGATCAGCTGTTGTCCATAAAGTATGGACTCTGCTCCTTATGATGGAGCATGTGCAGTACAGATAGTGGCAGTCCTACTTATGCTACTTGAACTGAATGTGTAGGTTACATGATATTCAGCTATTGTTGTCCCTAAGCAATAGAGTAATTCCTTAATCATTTTGTTATCTTCTGGGCACATCAGTGAATGGCTCTTTGTATACTAGCAGCTATCCAATGCCCAAGTGTTTCAGATGGCAACAGTTACAATTGTCTCAGGGAAGGTAGGTGGCCCTCTAATAATGGTGAACAGGTTTAGAGATAAATGCCCTTTCCTAACATCATTAGCATATTAGACTGATGTCGTAGTGAATGAGTTATTGGGGGTTTCTGGATGGAAGGGCCAAGGCATGGTATTTAATCCAGGTTAGCTACACCCTGGTGGTGTAATACAAGGGAGTATGAGTGCATACTGTATGGTGGGGAGATTAGATTTGTTTATATATAACTTCCTTGTGTAGTATTAAGCTTGCATAAGAATGGTGTCTTTTTTTTTCATTTTATTTTATTAATTTCATAACTTGATAAGCCCAGTCGGTATGCATGTCTTTTTAAAAGGCAAGCTAAGTACACTGTGTGGTTAACTAACTTTCTCAGTCGCACAATAGGCAAATGGAGGTGGAAGGAATCAAACTCTGTGCCCTTTATTACAGTAAGTAGCTAGTTAATAGCTCATATCCTTATTCTGCAACACTAATTTGTATGCAAGAATATCATTGTAATCTTGGATCTTAAAGCATGTTTATTGGCAGGCATCACAAAGGCCTTTCTAGGCAGCTGTTAAATTTAAGTCTTGCCCTACAAAATGTTGCAATGTTAGGAAACAGAATATATGCTATATTCATTTTGACATGATGGATGTTACTCTGTCCTGCTTTTGGCCAGAAAAGGGTCCATGGACCAGCTCACTTACCAGTTAACAAATCAAATATATAATGCTCTCTGCTTCTTTTTCTTTCAAAGTGAGGTCTCACTTACTTGTATCACACTCAGCTTGACCCTGTGACAGCAGAACTTGAGTGGCTGCAGGTTTCTCATTGCTTCCAGTTGGACTATGTTTCTCCTATCTGGTTGCATCAAGGTCTTAGTGATGACAGTGGGGACCCAGTGATGGTGAGTTTCACACTTCTTCTCCTCCAGTTAATATTTCACATTAGTACCCCAGTTACAACATATCCCTTCTACAGTATGTATTCTTATTCAGAAAACTGCAGAAACACTATCTACATAAAATTCTGAAGAGCAGAAGCACTGCTTATGTACTCCTCCTCAGTGCTGTTCTCGTCTTGGCAGCAGCTGGGACCCCTCTGCTATAAGATTTCATACTTCGCTAATATTGTTCTACTCTGAAATTGGTTACAGCAGGGTCTTTCTCTCCATCTCCTTCTCTCTTTCTATAGTGGTATTTTCTACTCAAAGTAGCAGCTTACCTTGTCCACAACAGGGTCCCTTCACCACTACATTTTCTTAATCAAAGCTGGTTCAAATACTGTCTTATTTTACACGCCTACTTACACTTCCTGGCAGAAGAGTTCCCCATAACTGTAGTTCCTCTGCTCTCTAGGACTAAAGCAGTCTCCCCCTGGTAGCAACACAGATCCCTCACTTTTTTCGCCATTCTCTCCCCTGCCTACAATGGTTCCCCTCTCATCCTTTTATACTCATTCTTATTTTAGTAGCAGCAGGGTTATCCTTCTTGCTTCCTCTTATACTCTATCTGCTATAACACGTTGGTGACAGAAAGGTCCTCATTTTGTCTACTTTTAGAGCTTCATTCCTAAAACTCTGACTCACCACACTTTGGTGGCTCTTATTCTCCATTTACATCTTCTCCCCTGCTTCCTCTGATCTACAGCACATGTGTGGTAGATATTTCCTACACAGTCTCACTTATTTCAGCCTGGTGACTGCAGCACTCCCTTTCCAGACTTAGACATGTCCCATTCCAGACTTAGATATGTACCATTATACTATTAGAATCAGCTGTTGCCTTGTTATCAGGTCAGTCCTCATTAATATTCTCCAGAACCGGATCAAAGCTTCTCCAGTAGGCTATGAGACGTCTCCCCATACCGAAGTGAACGGGATCCTCTCCTGCTACTCCATCACTGTTTCATTTTCACCTGGCTAGGCTGGCTAAGAGGAGTTGTCAGGGATAAGACCATTTCCACCCTGCAGTGGATCTTGTGACCAAGTTGTTAAGGAAAAAATCCCATGCACCTTTCACCAAACTCCACACATGAGTGGCAGATTGTATCTACCCCCAAATCTTGTTTCTTGCTTCCAAGTAACAAAGTTAGAAAGAAGGGGAAAATATACTCATTCTAGAAAAACTAGCAATAGGAAAAAGATTCTCAACCTAGCCTGACTAATATTTTACCTAGATCTACATAATACATCCTGCAAAGCCTAATTTCAACCAACAATCTCTGAGTGCCATATAGATATAGTGTCCTTCCAACCATATTCACCTGTCTCATTCTTCTTTGTAGTATTTGGATTACTGATACCTTTCTTTTCCTACTAAATTCCACAAAAAGATGCCAAATGTAGTGCATCTATGCACAATATTACCAATTTCACAACTACACACCAAATTTCTGCCTTAACCTGGCAAGATCTCTTA
The DNA here is from genome assembly GCF_019279795.1 of Protopterus annectens. Taxonomy (NCBI): domain Eukaryota; kingdom Metazoa; phylum Chordata; order Ceratodontiformes; family Protopteridae; genus Protopterus; species Protopterus annectens. The sequence goes on from NC_056725.1 coordinate 1,670,738,246, forward strand.
CCTAAATGGCAAAAATAAATCATGGTACAAATTCTGTTACTACAGAACTATGGAGATTTTATGTATTCTTTCAAAAAGCTATATACTAAACTTTATCCAGTTATCATCAAGCTAAATATAGCAGGAGACATCCACAAAATTCCAGGACCTACTAACCAGTCTGAAACTGTGAATAATCTGTACAAAGGCAGACCTAGAGACCTGAAAATAACTTTAATAAAGGTTATTAGTATTATTAACAAATGGTCTATCCTAAAAGACCAGACTACTGCAGATCTTTATATTTGGCCATAATTGAATTTTGGCAAGAAATATATATATATATATATTTTCTGACCATCGACATACACCAGAAATAACATTATCACCCTTACTAGCATCAGACCTGGACAAAGGATTTGGGGGATATTCTCTTAATCATCAAAATAACTTTTATTTAGATAATAAACAAATAATCACAACTGCAAGCACTTCCAGAGAGCACAGTTGTGTCAAAGTGAAACTTTCAGTAGATAATCTCACTAAACTGCTCTTGAATTAAATTCCAATCCCCAGCCTCTGTGATATGATAGGTAATACTTATGTTCCTAACTGGTATTCATAAAAAATACTTTGCTTAGAAGAGATTTTAATATTAACATACTGGGCCATAATGCAGCTCAAATAAATAGATTTTACAGCTGCAGGTCCAGAGCTGTTAGTCACGCCCCCTTCCAAACTAACCAAAACACAAGAAATGGCACTGTTCTAGACCCAGTGATAAATAGTATAAAACACTGGTGCCTAAAGCTGGACATACCCACAAACAGCTTCAGTGACCACTGTCTTGTTATAATATATAACACTGTAGTCTTTTAAAATAAGAAACCTCCCCACACCAGTCATTACTGGTAGACCAACGGCAAAATCTATGTGAACCACCATGAAACATAAACTGGAATACCATTTACACCCAGTATGAAGTTATCATTCCCTTTCTTATTTTACAGAACTGATATGCCTGATATATAATACTATATTGCCAGTTACCAGGAAAAAGTTCAAAGGACAAAAATGCCTTGGCTATCAAATGAAATAAACTCATTAACTTGGTAGAGAAACCAAGCTTGTAAAAGATTAAAAAAAAACACCTCATAGCAATGAACTCCACCAAAACTATCTAGAATACAGAAAAACAGCCAAAATACCAACCAGTTCAGCTGAAGTGATCTGTCTTAAGGAACAAACAGCATTAATATCAAGTCCCCTGCACTTCTGGAAAGAAGCAAAGCAAATGTCTGGAATTGCTTGCAGAGATTTGCCAGCCATGTATACTTGGACAGATTTTGCAAATGAATATAGGCATTTTGTACTATCAACTTCACAACCCCCAGACATACCAAGCTCTAATCATCAGTAGGAAAACAAACCCCAGTCAACCTAACTTATGTCCTCTGGCAACTACCACCACTAACTTTCACTAAAAATAAATTATAGCAACAAACAATTCAGCAAGCTATACCTAGAATTCCTGAGATTGACAGATCCATTAACAATCAAGCAATTAGCATTTATATGTAACCTTTCTCTCTCTATTGGAATATTTCTGGAGCCATTTAAGCAGGCAGTAATAATCCTACCAAAGGTGCACCCCCAAAAATATATAGATCTATAGAAAATATTTGCACACTTAAAAACATATTTTACAAAATTGCTTACAAACAGATCTTTGACCATTTAAATACTTATGGCCTTCTTTGTGGTCAGCAACATGATTTTTGCAAATGCACCATCACTGCCCTATTCAAATGGACAAACAGAAGTTGCAATAACATGAACAATTGACAGATAGCAGACAGATTTTCACAGGTATGACAGACACCTTTGAGACAGTCAGTCATAAATGTCTACTGAATAAACTGACCAGACTTAATGCTGGTGAAAACGCCTTAAACTGAACTCTAGTTATCTAGTTAGAAAAGGGCTGCTTGAGCAGTATTAAGCTTGCCCAGGAAAACATTCCTATGAGAATCCGGAAATACAACTGAAAATAACACTGAAAATATCAATTAGTACTTGATGAGTGCTCCAAGCGTCCAGTGTTCCTGGATGGAACAGGTTATATCTCTCCTGTTTCCCATCCTACACAATTCCACAATACCAGGCAAGTCTCACATAATGACAGAGCATGATTTTGAGTGTAAGCCCAAAGGAAAACAATAACAACCATATAGAATATTATATTTACAAATTAGCAGAAAGTATTTGAGAGCTAGCAGTGTCAATGGTAGTGGTGCAACAGGTAGGACACTCGCCTTCGGTGTAGAAGACTGCAGGTTCTATTTCCACACCAGGTCAGTGGATTGCTGACACTGTGGTGCAATATAAGGGGATTGCTGCACTCTTGTGTGTGCTGTGCTTCAAATAAGACATTAAACTGAGTCCTTATCTGCCTAATTTGGTGGTAGCATGGATGGATGTAAAAGATCCTATGGCACCCATCAAAAAACAGTAGGGGAGTTTCTCCGATGCCCTGGCCAAATTTCCCCTAGTACTACAACTATCAGCTTCCCTCTCCCCTAAAAAGCGGATACTAGCTATGTGTAACTAACCCAGTTTGCAAAGGATAAATAAATAAAATAAATAAGCAAGAGTGAGCTGGAATTTATTGGAGAAAATTAGCAAAGAAACCCAAGGTGTTGATAGCAAATAACTAGGGAGGGAAAAGTCATAGAGTAAACAGACATCTGGACAGTGAGTTAGAGACTGCTTCACTACCAAGTCTTGATAACAGAGTATAAGCAAAGAAAAAGGGATAGGGAGTGCTAAATGAAAGAATAGCTCCGGTTGAGTTTACAGCAGAGTCTAGAACAGAAGCTGCATTTAAAAAAGGTTTAATTAGTAAGGCATATAAATAATACAAGATAACTATAAGAATCAATCAGAACAGGTTAAAAACAAATGAGAATGGAAAGGCAATTTATGTGGCTCCCAGGTATGCAATATAATCTAGAAAGTTTACGATTTTTGCATGAAAAAGTTTTCATATGCATTTTATACCTCAGAGATTTTTTCACAGGTAGACAGTAATTGTTGGAGGTTTGATGACAGAGAGAGATACTTGCAAACATGTCTTTTGAGAATGTAACAGATTGGTAGATGTTAAAATTTCCCTACAGGGTACTTTATTAGAAACATTGGGGGAGCAAATATTTTTAACTAAGAAAATGATTATTTGAGCAGGGATATAGAAACCGAATTGCAAAGACATAATTATGGCCTTACTATGTTTAATACTATTGGCTGCCAAAAACAAAAACAATTACTAGAAAATGGGAATCAAAAGTTAAATTGACCATAAAAGAATTATTGAATGATTTAAAGGAGAAAGGGGAACTGGAGATGGGACCTTTGGAAAAGGGAAGGAGCAAACCACATAGAAATAAATGGAATATGTGTAACAATACATGCAGACTAATCTTCAGGAAGAGAAGGAGTGACATTTCAGAAAAGGCAGAACTTGAGCAAACTAAGTAATACTAATTTGAATAATAATTTTTAATAAATAAACCTTTAGTTCAGTCCCAATTCCCTTAGCTCTACTCATCCTTAAAGAGCTTGCTAGCAACATTTGCTTTCTGTAAGTTGAAAAGCTCTAACTTAGTGTATTGTCTTACTTACATTTCCTGGCTCCTGGTTGTTTTTTTTTTCCTTTTCTTTTTGGATTCCCTCCTGCTGGAGTTACTCTGCAACCAGTTCTAACCACCCAATCTCACACTGATAATTGCTACCCCCCCTCCCGCAAGCCATTCTCATAGGAGGCTATATTAATACCCACTCCTCTGGGAGCCATCTTTAAAATGTAGTAAGGGAAATAACTTACATCCCCATTATAAACTTGCATTTTACTTAATTGTTGTATAAATCTTGTGGTCCGGTTTAGCATTTAGCCCTGCTCTGCTCACTGTGCTCGGGCTCGCTCCTTGCCTCACCCTGCCCCTATTCCCACCCACCCCAGTACTGTTAAATTTATACTATCCTAGCCACTCCCTCTGCTTCTTCCTCCCAACCAGCATCTCACACATCACCAAGTGGCCCTCTCCCACTCTACAACCCAACTTTTCTCCTTCTTTTCCTGCCATATCCTAGTTGAAAAATGTGCCTTATAATGGACAGGCCCCTTGCTATGCTGGCATCAACAAAAACCCTAGTATTTTTTCTACTCTCCCGATGCTCTTTCTTTATCTCCTCACTGCCTATGAAAACCATTACCACCATGGATTCCACTACCCAAAATGTCAAACTACCACCCCAGACTTTTCTTACAAGTTAGCTCACCTAACTATCCCCCCACACATCCAAACCCTCATCCCCTTTACCTCATCACCCAATTAAAACCTTAAAATCTAATCCAAGGGACAAACACTATCTAAGACTTATTCATAAGTTTCTAAAGCTCATAATCAGATTTCAATATAGCCTCGTTACAGATGGGGACATCCATCCCAACCCTAGCCCATCTCCACCTGGTGAGAATAGCGCTTACACCACCAACCCCTTCAATAAATTACCCCTTAACAGTCCTGCAAATTCTCTCCTGACATTTCACTTGAACATTCGAAGTATAAATAATAAAATCCCCAACCTGCATGCCCTCTTAGCAGTTTGTTCCCCAGACATAATGTGTCTTACAGAAACCTGGCTTAAACCTACTACTGCCATTAATGAGGTATTACCCCTGGGCTACAACATACACCAAATTAGACTGAACAGCTAAGAAGGGAGGTGGGATAGCAGTTCTTTACAAAAAATATATTGTGTTAATAGAGATACAGTTCAATCACCCCCATTTAATAACACAGAAATCCTCATTACCAAAGTGCAAATTAACAATAATAAGTGTGTAAATATTGTCTGTGTCTACATTCCTCCAGGCAATAAAATAAGCACTCTGGAATATATCCTCCAATGGTTATCCACTACCTACCCCCAAGAAACCGGTATTCTTGGTGACTTTAACACAGACTGGTTCACCTGCTCAGCTGAATCCCCTGCCACCCATATACATCTGTTTGGGGTCACACAAATAATGACCTCTCCCACTAGGATTAGTAAACCCAGCAACAGGGAAAGTATCTTACATTGAGTACTTATCAATAGCCACCCAAGCTTGTATACAGCTGGAACTCTACCTGATGACGACCTAAGTGATCATTCACTAACTTATACTATTAAGCATAAGGCAGAAACCCACCACAAGATACAATCAGAAATAATAAAAACTTCAATCCTACTAACTTCCTAAATGAACTTAAATTGGTCAACTGGTCAGTCCTAAAAATCTACAACTAGATGAAGCCGTAACTTTCTTTAACAATAAATTCCTGAGCATCCTTGACTCCCATGCTCCTGCACATACTATAAAGACTAAATCTAATACTGCTCCATGGCTCACAAAGGAAACTAAGATAAAAATCAAACTTAGAAATACAGCCTGGACCAAGTGGCGACCAGTTAAAGCCCCTCTTGACCAAGTGAGATATCGTCAACTTAGAAATGATACAAAAAAAACTCATTTTGCTAGACAAAAAAAACTACTACCAAAACCTCCAATTTAAACACCAAAACAATCCCCAAAAGTTTTGAGCAGGTATTAACGGACTTCTTCATCCAGGACAATCTACTACCCCAACCCCATCAAACTACACCCATAAATCCCCAGAAACTGTTGCCACTGCCTTTAATAACTTTTTCACTGAAACTATTCAGTCCTTATCTAACCAACTTACTCCCAGCCACTCTAACTCTACTACTAACACACCCACTTCTCATCCCCCTTTAACTTTCAACCTGTCTCTACCACTTTTATCCAATCCCTTATCAAAATACTAAAACTAAAAACCCTTTATGCTGACCTCCTTCCTGCAGAGTACCTATAAAAAGCTGCCGATGCCATAGCATTCCCCATCTCTATCCTATTCAATAGAACACTAACTGATAGAACTATCCCCTCAATCTGGAAAATATCCCATGTTATCCCACTCCACAAAGGTGGGAAGTTCAACAGAACTGTCCAACTACACAGCCATTGCCATTCTCTCACCAGTAGCCAAATTAATGGAGAAGTGCGTTCATAAGCAACTTATGGACTATCTTATCCAGAACAGTCTGCTTGCCAATTCTCAGCATGGCTTTAGGCCACATCACAGCACCACCTCTGCCCTCCTTTCTTTTACAAATACCATATTCCAAAATAGGAACAACAACGGGCTATCTTCAGCCCTATTTCTAGACCTGTCGAAGGCATTTGATATGGTCAACCACAAATTACTCATCCATTCCCTAAAATCCATCTCCCTATATAACCATGCTATTCAGTGGTTCCTATCCTATCTGAATGGCAGACAACAGGCTGTATTATGGCAGAGCAAACTGTCCATCCTGCTACCTCTCACCCTTGGTGTTCCTCAGCGCTCTATTCTAGGTCCTCTACTCTTTTTCTATCTTCATCAACAATCTTCATACTTCCATCCCTGATGCAACCTGCATTCAATATGCAGACGATTCTACCCTGATCTGTATGGCCTTCTCCCCTTTAGACCTGCAAACTTTAACACAAAACACATTTAACACAGTTGAAAATTGTCTCTCTAATCACCGCCTGTTGTTAAATCCCAACAAAACTAAACTGCTCCTCTTTACCCCCACCAGTAGATCCACCCCATTTTCCTTCTCCATAACATCCAACAACGGTACCTCTATCTCTCCAGATGACCATACTAAGCATTTAGGAGTAATAGTGGACAATAATCTCAAATTTGATCTGCATATCAATAAAACTATAAAAACCATTAATAAGAAGCTTGGCTCATTATATAGAAACAAACCTTTTCTAACTCCATTGGCTAGGACTGCAATCGCCCACTCACACCTACTCTCTACCCTTCTATATGCCTCCCCCATACTCTCCAATTTGAGCAAAACTGAACTTAGTAAGCTCTCTCACTGTTACAACCAAATTGCCAGATTTGCCATAAGCTCAACATATAGGACACATCACTGTCAAAACCTCAGTCTTCTCGGGTGGCTAGAACTGCCTAGCCTACTTCTGTTCAATCAGCTTATAGTAGCACAAAATATTCTGTACCACCCTGAAAATACTCCGGCACTCAAAAATATCATAAAGCCTTACAGTAATTCATGGCAACTACAATCATTCAATAAACTGTTGGTCCAAACCCACAAAGCCATTAACTCAGCTGGCGACTCCCTTTTTGCCAACGTCATTGGTAAAACTTGGAATTCACTTCCATCTAACATTACCCTCAAACCTTCTTTTTAAGTCTCTTCAAAAAAGGCCTCAAACAGTATTTTAAAGAGCACTGGCTTTGTCCCTGTACTTACCCTGATTAATCACTACTTATTCAATGCCTTATTTAAATTAATATTGTACGCATCTCTTGCTTATAATATCTTGCTGCAACCTGTTGTTTTTGTATACTATTATACACTGTCTATATTGTGAGTACCTACTAGAGGGCTTTGTAAATATGTTTGACTCATATGTATGTTCTATCTGGGTTATCTGGAATTTTTCTCCCTGGGCCTCCGCTGA